>NW_008693412.1:333-96084 GCF_000695815.1 Acanthisitta chloris | reverse complement strand
CCTACAGTGTTTTGAGGAACACTGCCCAGAGTGGGGGCTCAGGTAGGTTCTGCCTCATGGACCAGGGAAAAGGAGGTGGGAGGAGAGGCTGAGTGCAGTGCACCCATCCCCATGTACTATGAAAGCTATGCTGGATGCACCAGCTGGTCACAGGGCTCTGTTGGCAAGTGCTGGCCTGCACTTCAGTCTGCTCTCATGTATGGGGGAAAGCACCAGAAATGTTCTCCTGATTTTACAGCATCGGCTCACATCTGGGGCCACAACCTGTTGCAGTAGAGTTAAGGCAGGAGAAAAAAAGAAGATTTTGCCAATGTGTTAACTTTTAATTACCTCATAATGCCTTAATTAAAGCAAGGAGGGCTTAATTAAGGACTTAGCTAAAATTTAATACTTTAATGGGACTAAAGACTTTAATTTATCACTTTGCTGAAAAAGAAAAAAAGCACAAGGGCCCACTCTGAGATGCACATACGTGCACCAGCCAATTACGAAAGAATCCTGGGGTGTCAGGTTCGTCAGTCAGAGCACAAGGAGGAATCTGTGGTTGTTCACATTTCCATGTTACATGCCTAAAGCGTAAGCATAGCTTGAGATCATCACATTAAAAGGTGTACGTGGTACCTCTGTCTCTTTCCAAAGAAGGTTTTCTGAGATGATGAAGCTCTGTTTCTGGGCTGTCCAACTCATGCTGCTGCATCAGCCCAAGGATGAGTCTGGAGGTGTCCCAGTGCACCTGCAAACACCTCACTGCTCTGAGCCCACGAGCTGCCGTTTCGGGGCAGTGTGCGACTGAAGATGCCCCATCACTGGCACATGGCCCACAGCTCTGAGGACTGGTCAGTCCTGCCTGGTGTGATGCAGTGACACAGTGCTGCAAGGCATTTGGCTGGCTTTTAAAGGCCATGTTTTCAAGGAGCTCAGAGCTCAGTACCTCCTATCTTCCTCAGACTGGATGTTTGTCTACTTCTTGGTATTTCTCATGCCTGGGAAATATGAACCCAAGTCATTGCATCTCACTTTCAGCTTTTCAAGTGTGATAGCATTACATAGTGATGTTTATATCACAAATAAGTGAGCTTTAAAGTGCTTCTGACTACAGCTTCTGAAAAGAGCCCCCACATGCACTGATATTTGCATCATCATTTCCAATCATGTGGAATCATTTCCAATCATGTGTCTTTTCAAAGTTCATAATCCAGCACATCAATTAATACAGTTAACTAAAAAGGAATCAGGGCTATTGACAAGCACAGACAATCTACCCTTTTACAATTTTAAACATTGTGGTTTTGCCCTGTAGCATTTTCTGCTGCTGATCTTGAAAATTTTCTGAAAGGTCAATAGTATTATTGCTATTTTACCAGTGGAGAAGTTGAGGTATGGCTGGGGCACGAAACAACTAATCCAAGATCAGACAGTGACCTCACAGATATTTTGAAGACACTTCCCCATCAGGCAGTGTGCAGCTGCACTCCTTTGAAGGGGATTGGAGCTTAAAAAGAGCCTTAGGTTCAGAAAACTCAGCCCTTCTCCTGGGTGTAATGTGATACTATGTGAAGCTTGGCATTTTGGTCAGACTGTCATTTCTTCAAACAGAAATCTGCCCAGCCTCTGGAGAAAGGACACATATGTTTCCTATAACAAGACTGTACATTATTTTTTATATGCATAAGAAGACTATAATATCTGAGAAGACTCATTACTTGCTAACTATTCATATCTGCAATTCCCTGTGGAGTCACATAGGCCTAATACTTTAACTGCATCAGACACATGGAGGGCCAAAGCTTCATCTCTGTCCAAGGAGCGCAGAGTGCGGCACAGCACGGCAAGACCGGCGGGTCAGGATGCCAAGACCCCTCTCTGCTTCTCTCCCCACCTTCTTCAGGAGCTGAGCAGTGCCCCAGGATCCTCAGGAACACGTTCTACAGGAGGTGAGAGCCCAGCTAGGAGCAATGACACAGGGCAGGAGGCGCAAGTAGCCCAGACACATCTGTGCTGGTTTGCTACAGGGACACCAACACCCAGGAACCTTCAGGAGCTCTGGTTGACTTTGCTACCCCCGGGAAGCGCATATCCATGTGCAAAGTAGAGACAGTGTTTGGGGAGTGCAAATGTCAAATGTTCCCTAAAACCACGTTAGCAACTTCTCCCATAAATCAAGAAGCTGTGGTGGGTTCCGCCTGCTTGCGCTCCTCACCAGGGTGTGAGGAGAGCTGCTCTCCTAGCACACCTCGCTTGCTGAGTCTGCGTGCTCAGCCTGTGGAGGCAGCCTGGGGATGAGGGACTGGGGACTTGCCCTGTGCACCAGCAGTAATTATTCCACTTTGATTCTTGCTCATCTCTGGCCCATGAAATCAAGGCCAAACTCTGGAGTGTGTGTGGGGGGTGAGGAGATGGAAGCTGGGCCCAAACCGCCTTAACTGGTTCCACAGAGCTGCTGCTTTCCGCAGTGAGCAAGCCAGAACAATGTCATCTCAATACCCCGTGCTAATCTGGGGGAAACTGAGCGTGACCAACTTCATGCATGACAGCCTGGAAGCCAAGCATGGGAGGTCAGCACCAGCCTCGCTTGGAGCTCCCTCACTGTCGGCTTGGAGAGATGAGGCACATAGACATCCATGCCCTGTCCTAGCACTGTCACTCTCAGCATCCACTGCCACAGAGCTTGACCATCACACCAAGACCCTAGTCCCCATGCTGACAGCCTGGCAGGACTTCCAGGGGCTCAGCTACCCACCAGCAAGACAGGCTAGTGCACGTTTCAGGCATGCTGTCATTAACAAATGAGGCACAGTGCTTGATTAATTCCACAGGTTTCTTCCATTAGGAGCCACTACATCATTGCTACGTGAGAGCCTTCCTCCCCTCAGTGCTGACCTTCCTCCCACAGCTCGCCCATTTCCCTCGGCTGTGGAAGTTATTACAGACTGGTTATTTGAAAGACCTGGAAACCAGGGCAGCCGCTGCTTCCTTTCATCTCCAGCTCTGCTGCTCCTCACTCCTTGGCAGTTTGGAAGGATGGTGGAAGTAATTAATGGCTGGGGAGTGGAGGAGGAGGTGCTCCTAAGAGGGGAGTCAAAAATTCCTCTTGACAATGACCACATGTCTGAGGCTTGGCTACTAGTACACCTGACAGCAATAAGGGCCTAATAGTCATTAGTCACCACTGCAGACACGCTCCATGCACTTCTGCATGCTCTTTTTTTCCCATGATGAAGGCTGAAAATAAAACAGTATCAACCTCCCTGATGCTTATAAAAACTTTTGTCATCTTGCAGGGAAAGACTGGGGAATGGATGGCTCAGAGAGCTTTGTCAGTGTCTCTGACCAGAGAAGGGGAAGGATCTTCAAGCAGAGAAGTACAGCAGATAAAAAAAGATTTAAAAGCTTCAACTAAAATCCACCAGGAAATGAGACAGCTGGCAAGGGACAGAGAATACCCATAGGGAATTCAGGCTGATCGATATGGAAAGCTTGTGTGACCTGATTCTGCGTGACCTGCAGATCCTGGTTTACTCTTCCTATAAGAGACTCTCTCTCTCTCTTCCTCAGCAGTCTCTCTCATGCCTCTCTGTCTTCAATTTCTCTCTGCACCTGATACTGGGTTATCTAATAGCTTACATTCAAATAACTTTGTTCCTGCAGTGCAAGCCACAGGATCAAGCAATGTAGCCATCAGACCATGGCCCAAAACCAAGCAGGGAGCTTGGCTCTACAGCATCATGTTTTGGGCAGTAGAGAGCAAGGGTTATACCCCAGCCCCTGCCTCCCAGCCCCTTGCCTGCCTAGGGTGAGATGCTGAGGCCAGAAAGCCTGTGTGCTGCTTTCCCTGCTGACTTTCCCACCCACTCACACATGATAATATCATAGGGTTTGGCTCAGAGTCACCTGTAATTAGAACAAAACTGGCAACTTTCGGAGGTTAAACTCTGGATAAAATTGGTTGTGAATGAAAAAATATAAGAGAAAGAGTGCTATAAAGTGGAAATGATATATCTGAGAGCTCAGAAAGCCTGTGTGCTGCTTTCCCTGCTGACTTTCCCACCCACTCACACATGATAATATCATAGGGTTTGGCTCAGAGTCACCTGTAATTAGAACAAAACTGGCAACTTTCGGAGGTTAAACTCTGGATAAAATTGGTTGTGAATGAAAAAATATAAGAGAAAGAGTGCTATAAAGTGGAAATGATATATCTGAGAGCTGATCAGGATCTAGTGGTGCAGGTTTTTGAATGCTAATGCTTGTCCATGGAGGATTTGAATATTACATTTTGGACTGAGTGCAAACCCAAAATTTTGAAATGCAGTCAGGAAGGGAGTACAGCTCTGGATCTTAGCAGCCATCTGCTTGCCAAGCTGTCCCGCATCCATAAGTCATGGAGAAACCTTAGGACACTGAGCCTCTCTGAGACCTACTCACTCTCCAAGGCCAGTGACTACGGTACAGACCTTGCACCTGAACCTTGCCCACCTGTTGGCTGGGTACCGTCACCCAGGTGCGCTGGCACGGAGCAGGTGAGCTCACTGTCAGGGGTCTGCAGAGACCCCTGCCTGGGACCTTTCAGGAGCTGTTTCCCTGTGTCAGCTGGATTTTGGATTCTCAAAAGCTGTCTGGAGCAGAGACTGCAACTTTGCTTTTCTAACTCTTCAGATTTTTGATTTTATAACCCAGCACCCTGCATCACCTATCCCCCTGTACCCAGACAAAGTAATCCTGCCACCCCCATTTTTCAAGGGGCAAACAGAGGCATAACAAATCACAGCAGTTGGCCCAGGGCCAGACAGAAGATCTGACCTATTGAATCCAGGTCATGCAGATCTTCAGCCAGGGTCTTAATTGCAGGATCATCAATTCCTCCATCCACAGCTGTCCAAAACAAGAGTTTTCTCCCAGAAAAGAGGGTAAAAGACTCATTGAGCCCAGCTGCATTTCATAAATGTCTTTGCCAAGCTTTTCTGCCCCATTTAAGAGGGCTCAGGCATGGTTTATAAAATCTCAGATGGAGAGTTCCGAGATAAAGCCCTTTCTTTTTGTAATGCTCAGTACAGTACGTGATTTGGCTGCAGAGGAAAAGCATTGCTATTTGGAAAAGAGTTCTCCTATCTGCCTGACCTAGACATCAGTCATTATAAGTAATTGTCATATCACTGAGAGAAGAGTGGATCATTTCACCATTGGAGCAGCCATGCTGTTTTTGAGGAAAACTGCACTCTCCAAGGAAAGCCGCAAGAGGCTTGATTGGCGCCTGGCTGCCATGCAGAAGTTAAACCATATGAGCTGTGTCAGCCCAGTGGAAGGCAAATGCATGGTAGATGCTCTAAAGCCTCTCTGCCCCTAGATTTGTCACTGACTGCATTGTTATCTGCAAGGGGGCAGAATCTAATCAGAGACACATTTTTGAGTGAAGGACTGACCTCTGCAGAATCACCAGGAATTTCTGAGGCTATACAGCTGTGCAAGTGCCTTCCTATCTCTGCAAGGCAGAGTTGTGCCCACTTTCCTTTCAATGCTCCAAGCTCTCATGTGGTGCTGAGTAGCATTTCTTTCCATCTTAAATCCATGCACTGCGTTTGAAATACAGCTGTGGAGCACTGAGGTATTTCAGAAGATGGCAATGAGGCAGAGAGAATCATCTGAAAGAATCAAAGACTCTAATAAGAACCCTTCCCTATCACAGCATTTCGCCTTGGTATTTCTATGCGTTGTTCGACACTGTGTGTTTGGCCACTCACTGCTTGCCTTCCAGAAAAGCACCTTCTCTTGATTTGAAGACGTAAGAAACACAAAAATTATTAAAACATAACCTTGTTCTAATGATTAATTATTCTCACTGGTGAAAAGGGGGGAAAAAGTGTCTAATATTATAATTATTTGGCTTCAGCTTTCAGCCAATTTCTTGTTCTGCTTTTCCACTCCAGATTAAACAGCCCTTAGTTTTTAGTATTTTCCTTCTGAAAAGTTGTTCATTTGCTGTAGTCAAGTCACCCCTCAGACTTCATTTTAGTAAGCCAGATGGACTGAACTGTTTAAATATTTCACAATGTTCAGTTTGAAAAATTGTTTGTGATCTTCCTTGTACCCTATTCTTCCCCACCTCCGTTTTTCAAAGTGTGGAGCTAACCCCAAACGAGCAGGTCCTACCATCAGTCCCACCAGTGTAACTCAGTGTCAGAATCTCCTCCTTACTGTTCTATGCTGATTGCTTTTCAGAGCCTGAGGGAAACCCTAAGGCCATCCCAGGACACAGTTCCCACTCCAAAACTATTCTTGTAAAGGCAAAAGCTCTCTTTGGGGTCAGGTATACAAGAGTTCTGGAGACTTTGGGCTTGGTCTCCAATGGGAGCAATAGAGGAAATTCTACAGAAGCTAATAACAGCCTCAAAATGCAATTCATTTCCTGCAGAGCATTTTATTAATACCCTTTGAAGAGCCACTTTCTCAGAAATGTGCGGTACCCCCAGGTGTTCAGCATTATAAACCTCTGAAACTTGGCTCCAGGACTCAGGCTGGGGGGTGCTGAGCACCTTCACATCTGGTTGAGGTGCTGGGTGCCTGGGTGCTCAGCACCTCGGAGGCTATGGTGCTTAGCTGCCAATCAGAGCAAAAATCCCTCCTGAAGCTACACATGCAACAGGCTGTGCCTGGAGGTGGAATTTGCGTGCAGGGGTGATGTGCTCAGTGCCTGCTCCTGGCAGCAAGCTGGTCTCACTGCCAATGTTTCTGGGCACAGCACGCTCCCCATGAAGCCTCCCTAAATGCACCAACTTTAGGCTTTGAGATGGAAACCCTGGGAAGGGTTTTCTAGCATACCAATGACAGGAGCTTACCACGGCAATTGCTAATAAAACTTCACAGAGTAAGAGCTATGCTTTCTTTGTGCTCTTTCAGGTTTGTTTTCAGGACTACATAGAGATATCAAGTGCAAAAATTCTTTATACTAAAACTATAAGGATAGTTGCCAGAAATGGAATAAAAATACTCAATGGTTTGTTTCTTTGTTTTGTTTTAATTTACTTGATTTTCCCCTAAACCCACTCACAAACTGTACTTTAGGAGAAAGGATAGATCAGAAATTCCGATGAACATGTCCATTTCCCAGTGATTTGAGGTCACTGTGGGATCAGAGTGCAGGTGAGCTGAATATAAGTTTTTCCTTCTCATTTGCAAGTAAGGGCAGGCTTAAAAATTCTCTTGCATATATAAATCCCATAAGTGCCTATGCATCTTGTACATGAGATTAAGACCTTTTCAAGGTGAGAAGTTGTAGCCACAATGCTATGGTTGGAAAGCTGAGTGTTCACCTGGCGTTGAGACAACTTATTCACAAGTTCCTGCTCTTGACAGCTGGCACTGTGCTAAAATGGAAGTGGAATATTTTCAAAAGCATTCCCAAAAAGCTAAATCTTCCATTTTCATATTCAAAATAAGAAACAGCCCTTCCAAAATACTTGGCACCTAGGAGTGCCCTTTTGAAAATCACCATAGTCATGTCTGTGCTTATTTTATAACAGCTGGCAGCTTTCTGTCATGCCCAACTGCTGGGTAACAACCCTTGTGACTTTTTGGCAGCTATCACAATATTTGCTCGTTTCTATCCCAAGGCTCAGCTGCTGGATTGAAGACCCTGAACAGCAGAGCACCTTGCTGCTCTTCATGGTTACTGGGAAACACCTAAAAATGCAAAACAAACATATCCTAAAGGCTCAGATGCCAAAGGGGAGATTATATTTTTAAACTCTTGATTTTTTTGGCCTACTGCATACATTTTGATCAATGAGGTGTTTGCAATTATGCAAATGGCTGAACAGCCTCAGAAGCTGTGGCTGAGCTGAAGTACAGACTGATACCTGTAATAAAATCCTGACGACTTAGGAGTGCCACTTCAGGCAAATACCCCTTTCCAAGATAAGGAGCAATACACTACAGCAATAAGTTGGGTTCTTCTCATTCTTTTGCCTTCCCAATGTTTGGCACGAGTCCAAATCTGCTCTGTTTTCCACCCACCCATCATACATATTCTGCTAAATATCCTGTCCTCTTGCCGTTTTGGCAAAAAATAAACTATGCACGAGAAAGAATTATGCCTTTGAGGCTCTCATAAAAAAATTCCTGTGAACGATAAATCAAAACAAAATAATAATTATCACCAGCCACAGGACCACATTTATGTTCTCATATTTTCCTCTTACTTTTCGTAGATTATCAAGTCTACACAAGAGCGAGAGCCAGATTTTCTTAAAGATACTGATACACCAGTAATATCCAACTCTGAAACTGAAGTTCACCCAGTTTACAAGAGACATCTCTATGCTATTTACAGAGAGGTATTAAATTTTCTCTTGAAATTATAAACGGTACATTTCTGTCTTGGAAACAAGATGCCTTGTTTTTTCCTACGGCTACATAAATCTTCCACAGTCCCTGTGCTACCTTCTGACTTGCATTTAATAAATAATGAGTACTTATAAAGTGATTTTTCTTCTTGAGACTCTCAAAGGCATTGACACACATGCACATACTTTGTGGATGGGCAAACTGAGGCACAAGGGACTTGCCCAAATTCACAGTAAGGCTGGGTGGAGGCATTAGCCTCCCAGATGCTGATCTCACCCAGCAGGTGTATGACCTCCACTGAACAGCACTTGCACAGCAAGTCCATACCAGGCTCAGGGGCATTTCCCCCTGAGACCACTGAGCACAGAGAGCATTCAACCATGCAGGAACAGTGCCTGGCACAGAGGTGTTCTCCAGCCACGCTGTGGAACATAAGTGAGGCTGAGATAGCTTCCCACTCCTGCAGAGAGGGTTGGGCTGTATGAAAAGGGAAGGGCCAGTGAGACCACCTCTCCTTCTTGCTGGCCAGGTGTTGCCCAGTTTTTGGATGCTGAACTTCAGTGTGACATGGACCAACTGGACAGTGTGGAGAGGCTTAGAAGGAAACGTTCACTAAAGAGATGTTGAAGAAATCAGCATGGTTCAGTCTAGAAAAGAGAAGGAAAAGCAATACTCTATTATGCTTCCCAGCTTGGCAAAGCACTAAAGGCTCCAGTACCTGAAACAATGTGGAGCTGTGGCAATCGGCACCCAGAGCTAAGGTGTAACCTCACCTTTCCTTCCCCAGCAGCCTTGGAGCTTGAACAGAGCCAAATCCTCCAAAAAATCCCATGAGCAGATGGAATTAATGTATGAAACCCCACCAAAATAAACGTGTATGGGACTTTTTCTAACACCTCACAGGAGCTCAGACAACCATCCAGCCTTTGTGTCAGCACCTGTCAGCTTATTCCCACTCCAACAGGCAACAGGAGTTGTGCCCTGGTGTGTTCTTACAACAGCAATTAGGCTCATTAGAGAGCAATTAATAGTTTCACTTAGCAGCCAAGTTCAGAAGATTTCAGAAATTAGTTTTAAAATACATTCCCCCACAGGAAAAAATACCATTTGTTGGATTGCAGCATCCCTGGAACTGAACTGCACCTTTTGCTGTGTGAAAACTAAATGATAAAAACCCAACCAAATCTGCTGAGAAGAGGCATTGAAATAATACTTTTTTTTTTTAAATGAGATCTTACTGTCAGAATTAAGCAGCCTAATGGCAATGCTTTTATGTCAATACCTGAACTTTCATGTCAATTCATTAACTATGCTGGTGTCAAACAAAATCCTGATTGCAAAGTGATGCAATGTGGAAAGGTGCAAGCCCAGCCAGATGCATCATGGTGTGAGCAGTTACTGCAGGCACTGTGTAAGGATGAACCTTGCTCCCCACACGAGCCAAAGTAATTAATATGTAGCAATACAGTTAACAAAAGATAATTCGAGGCATTGGCGATTTACAGAGAGAAACATCATGGATCTAAGCTGTTGCTGGGATCCTGTGGCATGTTTGCCCTGTGAAATGGAGTGTAGTACGGCTGCTGTAGATCACAGACACACAAACTCTAAGTTGAGGTTCAGAACAGACTGGCATCTCCAATGACATATTGCTTGGGTGAGCTAAGCATTGCATACAAGCTAGTAAACCCTGAGACTTATCAGGCTAATGCAACCAGATCACTTCCAAATCCAAGCTGGTTTACATGTAAACACATCCCTAGAGTATGCTCTCCTACTCATCCAGTCTGCAGCTCTCA
The DNA here is from genome assembly GCF_000695815.1 of Acanthisitta chloris. Lineage (NCBI taxonomy): Eukaryota > Metazoa > Chordata > Aves > Passeriformes > Acanthisittidae > Acanthisitta > Acanthisitta chloris. The sequence continues at coordinate 85,945 of NW_008693412.1, read as the reverse complement.
CAGCTTGGTCCCTTGGGCAGGCACTAAAATCTAACTTACACTCAGTGCCCATGGAAAGCCTTTGAATGCACCCATGGAGGATGGATGATCATGTACAGGGTGAACTGCTACAAGAGAAGGAGCTGAAGAAGGCAATGTGGTACTGTGATGGCCTGAAGTGTCCTGCAGTGTCCTGTCTAGTGTCCACTAGATTTTTGATGACGTGATGTTTCGGAGGAAGGAAGCAAAGAGGTGAGATGTTAGCAATTGACTTTGTATCCATAAATAGCTTCCTCTTAGAGAAATCTGTTCTGAGTAAGCCCAGAACACTCCTGCCTTGTTTTCTGATCATGTACCTGGCTTTGCCAGGGTCTCTGGAGACCTTGTTCTCTGCTCTTTCTGCTGGCAGTAACTCATCCCCAATCAGCTGATGTGGAAGAAACTTCATGAATGACATTTTGATATGCTCTGGCTCCTGAAATTTTCTGCTTAAATTGGGACTAAATACTGTTTGCATGAGTTTACCCAAACACTTCAAAGATAGGAAAAGCAAACACTGAGACGGAATAAACTTTCATGGCTGCGCACAGTCTTAGATACAAATTAGCTGCAGATTTGGAAGCATTTTTTTTCCATTAATAGCTTTGTAGACCAGCATGGCTGAGAAAAAGGGTGTCTGCACAAATGTGCATTGCTAACATGGGGTCCAACGATGCATATAGCTGTTTCATGGAGAATCCTAAACCTCTTTTCCCAGTAAGGTTTTTGTATCTAAAAAGGGAAGATGCTATAACAAACAGGGTTGTGGTTTAAAAACCCCACCATAATAGTCTATCCTCTAAGAAGACCAGGAAGACAATGCAAAATAGGACAAAACCACCAATAAGAAGTAGAGGTAGTCTGTAAAAATGAACATCCTGTGAGTTGTGGAGAACAGGCAGTGGGACACTGAGATGGGATCCAAATGTTATCATTGGAGATAATCTGATACTACTTGGCAGCAAAGGGTGTTTCTGCAGGGTAGAGTGAGCAGGGTGTGCAGGGTCAAAATAAGCTTGGAGGGTCAGAGACTTTAAGGCCAGGTTGACATCTTCTGTAATTTGGGCCAAAGAGCTTCTCCAATGAGCTCTCCCACCCAGCCACCATGGCAGGGCATTAGGGGGGAGACTGCGAAGCACTTATACAATGCTAAGTCTATTGGTTTTATTTTCACAACTACAGTCTCCCAAAGACAAAAGCCGAATAAGCACATCACAGGCCTGGCAACATGAGCCACAATCTTGGAATGTGACTGCATGGTAATGTTGAGGGCAAATTTCTAAACACTCCCCACCCTTCCCTGAGAAATGCAAAGACACAGGCTATTAAATAATCTCTTCATTTTAGTAATTTAGTTGCTGTTTGTACAACGCTTTGAACGTGCACAGTGCCACAGCATAGAAATGCTAAGTACTGTGTTATTTAGCTGCAAAGCCTGTGATAATCCCTCATTATGAAATAATAATTAATCATCATCATTTTATTCAAGAGCTTCTCACCCCTGCCCCCACCCAAGCCCTACAGGCACTGACCAAACTCTCTCCCGGAGCGCGTCCGGACAGGACAGGCTGGGTATGGATGCAAAGTTCAGGTATGAACTTTCCCAAAGTTCAGGGCTGTGCCTACCTGTGTGTCTCACTCAACCCAGCGGAGGGACGTTTCCTAATCTCCAACTGAGGATCAAAGCTGCAGATCCACCCAGCCTAACCATTCCTGTCATTTTCATTAGTCCAGGGAGGGAAATTGAGACATTCAAAGAGTAACTGAGGACTTCAAGAGATTGCATCTAAAGGAGCTCTCTCTTCCCGTGAGGAACAGAGTTCCTGACTCAGCCATCTCTGTTGTGTGTGTAAAGACGGGGCAGATCTTCTGGGCCTCCCTCCCTGGGGACAAGGAATGTCCTGTTCTTACTGACTGCCCAGAGCAAGGTGAAGACACTGGGAGGCTGTTTGGTTTCAGAGATAGCTGCATTAAAAATTATTTGGCATCCAGAGTATCACAAAATAGTGCAAAAATATAGTTATCCCTGCTGCAGGCAGAAGAAAAAACAGAATCTGGACATGTGAGAAGCCAGAGGAGAAAAGCAGCAGCAGCACTGGGACCCTGAACTGGTCCCAGCCACTTCCACCAGCCATCATTAAATTCACCAGTGAAAGGAATGACTGGCTGGGGATGGCTGCTAGGAAGGGTCATTTAGACACAAGACTAGTGGTAATCCTTTGGTCTGAGAAGGGCATGGGAGAATCCAAAACCTTGGCCTGCTCTGGGGTGCAGTACCCTGGAGGTGGAACATTGCTGATTTTGGCTCTGCTTCTCCAATAGCTACAGGATAGGTCACTGTGCCATGGCCAGGGTTCAGGTACGTTTTAAGAATTGATTTTCTTAGTTAAGCTTTTCTTTTGTAACTGTTCTCCCAACTTTGTAGTCAAGCAACTGAACTCTTTTTTGATGCGAATTAAATATATTATCATTTTAGGCTAGCTCAATGTTTAATGTGGAACCACTCCCTTTTCCTGGAGGTAGCAAACCTAAACAAATCAGAATGGCTGACATGCTCCTTCTGCAGCTGAGCTAGGAATGGTGTGAGCACTGCCCTTTAGCAGATGTCACACACCACTTTCTGGCATGGAGCAGACAACAGCAGAGCAACAAACTGTTCTAGCAATGTACCCCTTATCAGCACCTCTATTTCTATGAAACATTACATTGAGTTCTTCATGGTATTGTGAGAGAAAATACACTAACAAAAGGATGCAACAAATGGCCTGAAACCACTTCAAAGACAGAATGCAAAAAGAATTTTTTAAGAGGAGGGATTTTGCAGAGCTTTTGGAAGCATCCTGGACAGATGTATTCTTCTGCTTTTAGTCCAACAAGCTTTTCACTATTCTTTTTCAATAGCCTGAAAGAAAATATAATACCAGCATCAGAAAAAACTTCCAGTAAATGCTGGCAGCAAGTTGGATTAGCTTTTCACTCCTGCAGGAGAAGGCACCCTGAAACTCATGCTATTTAAGCTCCAAATAGTTAAATTAATATAAGAAACAAGATATTAATTTCTAATTGTGAGTGGTATTCACAACTGGAACTGAGGTGGCTTCTCCATCACTCACACTATTGAAACAGAGGAGATGTTTTTGCAGTAGAGCAGGGGAGCTGTTATATGTCTGTAGATAGTGTTGGATATCTTGCCAGAGCTGAACATCTTTGGTCTGCCATTACAGAGCAGGTCTCTTATATCCCTAAAATCTCTGTGATTAAGTTAGACCAAGGCCAAAGCTTGTTCAAAGTTATACTGGATTTAATCCAGAGCAAATCCATTAACATATTCAATATGTACTAGGTTTAAGCACCACAAGGAAGAATATACTTTTGAACCCTCATATTTAGATTTTAACTTTCTTGTAGGAAAAGAGACAATGCCTAAAACTGTCAGACAGCCTTCTTTTCAGGGATCTGATTAGTAAGTATTAGTAAGATGCTTTCCAGGCTGGGACTGTCGCTCTGTCTTTCTCCTTGCTCTTCAGCAGGTTTCCATTCAAATCAGGTTGTTTGCCTCTTGGTCATAGATATTTCTGCAAAGAGCAACTTCCAGATGGACTGACATTTCCAAAATGCTTGGAGGGACAAGTCTGACCATGCTGTTCTGTAGCTGTGACACCCTGTCAGATACCGACCCAGAGGGAAGGTTTTCCTACTGAAAAAGGAGTTAGAAATAGATGCTTTTACTTATGCCATGGCTTCTTGACAGTACAGATGAAGAAATGGAGTATGGAGGGACACTGGGGAGGAATGGTTTCACCAAAAACTTTTTCTCCAGCCAAGACTAGCAGTGGGTTCACTAAGGAAAAGCAAAGTTTCCAAACCACACAGTCCTGTTTTCATCCTACAATGGCAGCAAAACTGGCTCCAGGTTTGACAGCCCAAAGGGCAAGAGACAAGATGACACAAACCAACCACAGGAGCTGAACCAAGACTCACCCACTGCAATCTGACTTTGCTCTTGCTTACACATAGCAATGGAATTGCATCATTTTAAGGAAGAAACGGAGCACAAATTTTATTTTTTGAGAGATTAGTTGCACTCAAAGTGTTTTAGAGATTTCCCTCTTTCTTAACAACATTTTATTTTGAAAGATTATGGTCATGTTATGCCAAGATCAGTAATGAACTTTGGTGCTTTGTATGGCATCATGAAATACCAGCCCTAGCATTTTGCCCTTGCACACCCATTGAGTGAACAGCCACTCTCTGGAGCTCTATCATGATTACACCATGTCATTGGCATCTCCCTTTTTAAAAACCACTAGAGAAAATAAAATAAAAATTACGCTGTAAACTTCTTCCCATCAGAAACCTCAGGGATCCTGAGCTGCAGGAAGAAAAAAAAGCCTTCCTTAGTGCCTGACAGCAAGTTGCATTCTTTGCCGATTGGGAGGTCAAGAGGTGACTTTGCCCCTGCCTGACTTCCTGAGCCTCCCCGGCTGGCAGCACCGTGCCTGGGAGCCCTGGGCTGCTCCAGGCTTCCTCGCAGTGCAGGCCAGCACCAAAATGGCCTGACAAGGCTGGAGGGAAAAGGAAGCCGCTCCTATTCCCACAGCCTGTTGTTTGTTTTTAGTGGTAAATGGCAACTCCATCACTGCACCCCACCTGTCCCAGGGAGGGACGTGGGGTGTGCAGGACCCGTGAGCTGCACAGGTGCCACCACAGCTGCAACTCTGCAGGGGTTCAGGCAACACTGCAATGGGCAGTGGGTGCCTGGGGGGGGATGGGACATCAGCCTCAAGACTTACCTCAAAACTGTTTTGTTCGCTACCTGATTTTTAAAATGTCTTTTCCTTTAAAAAAGAGATGACACAAGGTATCAGGTAAATCAGGGCTGACTTTTGGCTTATTAAATAATCGAGTGAAAGCTACTGGAGGTTCTTCGACAAAAGGTGTAAAGCAGCATCACGACAAAAGGACCAAAAAAAGTAAGCCATGAAAGATAGAATGTGTCAGTGGATCCATGTGACGAATTTGAAAACTGGAGCACTCATTGAAGCAGATGTCTTTTATAAATAATCTGAATGGGAAAACCATTGAAAAGGCTGCAAAAAAAGTCCACTTTAATGCCCTGTCCAGGAAGGCATCTTTACCCAATAAAGAAGCCCAAATGTTTGTATAAAAAAGTTAAGCATGTACGTAGATGACCTTCTGACTCACAAATTATACTTCATTCTTAGGATAAAAATATTTTCAGTTACATTTCACTGCGGAGCTAGAGACAGAGAGCACCTTCACTCATAGGATTGTCACTGTGTTCAGGTTCTGTTTGGGCTAAACTGCGAGCTACTGCCAGATGGGATACTGCAAGGCCTCCATGGAAGAAGGTACAGTACCAAATCACATCCTTTGCATGAGGCACAAATCCAAGTTTTTTTTCTAGTTGCAAACGTGCCACAGAGTGGAGGCAGCAGCTGATCAATGCCCTGTCACTGTTTGTGTTACAGTGGCCTTCATGGATGTCTTGGTCCTTTGGCAAGAGAGTTGTAGCAACACAGGAGGAGTCAAACTTCAACACAAATGTTTTTCTCTGAGCAACCAGAAGCACAGACAGTTCTTTTGCTTCTGAGGAAACGTCTGTGAGGGCATGCAAGGGAGATACGCAGGAAGCTCAACACCAGATCCAACTTGTCTTTCTCATGTTAATCACTTGTCTGTCATAACACAACAGACAAATCTCATTGTACAAGCAGGCACTTGGAAGACAAAGGCAGTCACCCGTATGTGAGGCTTAAAATGACTGGCAAGTGCAGAAAATCATGCAGAAAGTCGTCCTACCTGAGACAATTAAGTGCCATTCTGTGAGTTAACTTGGGGTTCCCCTTCTGAGAACCTGGCCTCCAGAAGTATTGCAGACATGCAATATTTCTTTTGCAAGAGCAAATATATTTTGCTAAATAAGTTTATGCTGGCTGTATCATCAGTTCTTTAGCTTGAAATTCTTTAATACTCTTTGGCTTTATGGGAGCTAGTGTTTACTGCTGCCTCACCTGACACAGCTTCTTGTGAGAGCATTATGTTCTTCTGAAAATGAAACTTCAGAGGAGCTTTTCACCAGAAATTTCCAGCACATGGAGTGACATAGAGGGCTGCAGCCTCTTCAGTTTTTCTAAATCATTAGTTTCTCCTGGAAAAAAGAAAGAAATGGTGAATACCATAACTAACACTCCTAGCTTCTTGCAAGGCTGCCTGCCTCTGCTCCTCTCCGCAAAGTTTCATTTGCCCCAGGGCTGCCAAAGCTTTAGCTGATGCCACAAGGTAACAAGACATGCACAACTGCACTGTCAAGACAAGTCTGTTTTATGGTCACATCCACAGTGGCACAAACAGGCCTTAGATGGGTTATACCCACATCCCATGGCAAAAGTTAGTATACACTCACTCATGGCTACTCCTGTGTGCTTGATGCTGCTCTATATAGCTATTGTACCCCAAGGATTTAAATTGTCAAGCAAAGAGTCTGCTCTCTATTTTCTTTGCTCTTGTTCTGTGTCTGCTTTACATACTGATGGAGGATTACCCTGGTCTTACCTGCTTGTCAGGCAGCTATTCCACTAAGTACTAACTGTATTGTTCTAAATCTCTCACATTTCTTGACTAAAATTCAATTTACTCTTTTTGTCACAAGAACCACATGTCTGATTGTCCTGGGCTCATTTTCTTTCTCTGGTTTTCCTTGTCTTTTCAAAATGAAAAGCTTGCAGAAAAGCTTTAACTGAGCTAATGGAAGGGGAGATTGTTGTTTTTAAGGCAGATGTGTGTCTAAGAGCATTTTGGCACAGTAGAAGGAAAAGAAAATATAGTCAAAGCAAAGATTTCAAAGAAAGTCAGTCTCTGCTGTCTTTATTCTGCATGCTATACAGCAGTTGGTGTTTCACAATGGCACGGAGCACAATGACCACATATAATCTCTTCTTTCTCAGTACATCTGTTACTCACACACCTCACACCCAATAGCTCTTTAGGTGCCTTTTACCTAAGTCACAGGATGGTCCTTGGGTGTCCCAGCTCTTGATAAAGAGAAGAGGCACAAAGAGCAGTCTGGATGTTTCTGGATCATGTGCCATGCAAAAGGAATGGTTTGTTGATGAGGAATGATGGCAAGGAGAGAGGAAATCTGGGCCCAAGTTCTCAGGCAGGGCTGGAGCAGCAGTAGGTGTGCTGCAAAGTAGCAAGGGAACATGGAGAGGAAGGGTGAGAGCCAGGGCTCAGCAGCGTTGAGGGGCTGGAGGGTGGCCCTCATCCAGCCTGCTCCTGTCCTGTGCAGCTGCCACTGGCTTAGGGTTTCTGTGCTAAAGCACTCAGCTTGGGGGGAAGGGGAAAGGGTGGTGTGGACACAACTGCCAGGGCAAAGGGGAGACGAATATTGCATTTGTTACGGGGCCTGAAATAGCTCTTAGCAGCCCTGAGTGCGAGAGTCACGTTGCGAGGTGGGGGGAGAGGTGGGTGCCAATTTGTCAGCAAAGCTGCTTCAGAGTTACACCAAAGATTTATGAGTGTCTGGATAGTCCTTTCAGAAACCAAAAACTGCTCAGGGTAGGTGAGCCTCACGGTCTGGAAGGATAACAGAGCTCAGATGTGTTCACTCAGCCTGGCCTGGCTGGAGAGCACTGTTATCTGCACACTTCCAGGGCAGCAGCTAAGGTCCTGGAGCTAAAAGGTGCCCTGGGGAGCCACTTCTCCCTGGATGTTTAGTTGCAGTAGGCCACTAAGTGGCTTTTAAAATGTGATCCAGAGAGTTAAGGGACAAACCACAGTCTGATAACAGACCCAGGACAGAGCCAAGACAGGAATCTGACCAAGGGACTTCACAGACACAACACACTAGGCTCACGCAAAGACACAGCGGTGAGAGGCTACTATCCACTCTTTGATTCACACAAGGGTTTTAGTATTAAAGGCAATGTTTGGTTAATCAGTTTCGATATGTGTCCTAATGGAAGGCACAAGGCACCAGCCTGCAGGATAGAAGTCCTAGATTTGGGCCCTGAATCCCTGTTATTTCCAAAACAGAAAGACAAAAACGAAGCAAACCACCCAGCTCAGTGTTATTTGAGCTTATAAATCCTGGCAGCTACCATGTCCCAGCCAAACCTTCACAGGCACTCTCTTGCTCCCCTGTCCCACCCAGTGTACCCTAGTGGATCCCAGTCCTGACAGTCTACCTGGAGCTTTGGGCAGCAGCACAAGAGTCTGGTTTTGCTCCTGCACAGGCTGGAACTGGCTCAGATTACCTGAACAGCTCTGAAGTCTGTGTATGTGAGATGTGTTATCACCCAGGGGAGCATCATACATGTTCACTTCAACTCTGCAGAACATAGAACAGCCCTGCTGTGCTGCACATGTAGTTTATTGAGTGCATTTAATTAGCTTAGCTAAAACCAGGTTGGTTTTAAGACATTTAAAACTGATTAAACTGGGTCATGTGACATGGCTATGGCTTCAGGTGGAGATCAGACCCTAAATAATTATTTTGTCTCTTAACTCTATCCAGGAGCAAAACCTTCCAGGTCTTTCTGCTGCTGCTAAAGCACTTATCACTGGAATAAACCTGGAAATTATTTGAAAACAACGACTTATTTTTCAAGAGAAGTTGAATTGGAATTCAAATTCAAGGTGGCATTCAGACTTGAGGCTGGATTTCCCAGCTGCAGCTTGAGCTGTGTGGGATTAATAGAGCTGAAGTCAGTTAGAGGAAAGGCAGGAAACACTGCCTGGGTGTAGGACAGCCCTCCACCCCAGGAAAAGGGGCACAGGCAGGACCCCCTTCAGGAATACTTCAGGAATTAGGAGCAGACACAAATAGTTTTATGACATAATTTTAGTAGAGTTTTTAAACCTCTTGCTTCCTCCTGTAACACAACAAACTTCTGAACCAGTGAAACTCTTAGCTCACTAGCTACAGTTAGAAAAAGCAGGAGGTGATGAACTCTGTTTTTGGACACAGCACAGAGTGAAGGTGAAATGCAGCAGGAAGAGCACTCCAGCAGGGTGTACCTTGGAATACCTTTTTCTAACTCATACCTTAAGACTTTCCCTGTCCCCACATTGGATACTAACCTGGGCAGGTAAAACTTTCCCCTGAAAGCACCTTTCTCTTCAACGCCACTCGGTGCTGAAGCAAAGGCCAAAGCATGTTCATCCAGCAAAATAAAATGATTCAAACAGCATCCCACCCCCAGCAGAAACACCAAAATCATTATCTTTTAGGAACAGCCAGCCCTCAGGCTGCAAAGAGGAGGGGGTGAGGGACCCACAACCCTGCACAGCTCCCACTGCAAATTTACTGGCCTCCTGTCTCATTTTAACAGAGCAAGGTTGGGGAAAAGAAATACCACACATAAATTCTCACAATCAGTCACACGGGGAGAGAAAAATACCCCCGCAGTCATCTCCAAGATTTACGAGCCCCCCTGAGCTACAGCACAGAAAAAACAAAGACACACACACATACACACAAGGAGTGAAGGGAAACGTGATCCCACTTGCAGCTTTATTCCTTTATCATGTTCCCTGACAGCAACCTGGGCCTGGGCTGTATGAAGAGGAAACGTACAGAAGGTGTGGCTGCAAACAGCAGAGCAGCAGCCCCCAATTAGTAATGTCCACGTTACACTTGCTTGACATTTTTCCTTCTGGATGATTTTAAAGCACCACAGAAATCCTCCGGTACTCCTCTGACCTCAGTTAAACTGGAATAAACTGAGTCCTGCTAGCCCAGTCAACAGAGCAGCTGCAAACTCACCTGGCAGAAACTAGGAGCAAGGTGTGCCCCTTCACTACCTACACCTTCCCTCTTCCCAGGGATGTGCCCATATAGATACATGCTATCTGTAATTCTTACTTCGCTTGCAGTTCTTCCACATTTTTTAGAAAAGCTTATTCTTTAACAAGGACAAGATCTGTGGACCCAGATCCTCAAGTATGCCTTCCTATTTTGAACAACATGTAGAATTTAGACCCCTTTAAACTTTCCCAGTTTGAGCACTGAAAAGCGAACACACTAAACAACACCATTTTTTACAAAAACCCCTTGGTTGTGGAATCTCCTCTCTCTCACACAGAGACAGTAAATGGTACATCAGTAAATGATACACTTAAAACAATTTAAATCAAGTGAACATGACAAGAGCTTATCATCAATGATCAATCACCTTGCTTGTTGCTGCATTCCACCCAACTCCTTACAATATTATATCATCTACGTAGGCTGCACAGTGACAGGAACATTCCCCTCTTACAAGTGTGTACAACACCTAACACACCCTTCCAGACCCAGTCCTAGGGTCTGACCACTGGGGAATATTGTCTCTGCTCAGCTGCTTAAGGGAAGGAGCCTCTTCAGGCAAACTAAATTCAATTAGGATTTCCACAGCCTGGTCATTGTCCCTGAAGTCATCAAAGTCTTAGTGAGTGCCATGTCCCTGACATTAGGGACACATCAGCGAAAGACAGAGGAAAGAAGACCCCACAAGGTCTGTAGCAGAACTTGGAAACTGCAGAACCTGGATCTCCCAAGTGTCAGTTGAAGGCTCTGTTAAGTGTCCATTTACAGTGTTGATTTACTAAACAATAATATAAATATTAACTAAAGGATTTCTGTCATTTTTGCACCTATTTCTCACTGCTTCTAACCAGGTTCAAAACCATAGAGTTTAAACATCACTAACGCTCAAAATAAACTCCGTATCAAATCTCAGTAGCATATTTTCAAAGCTTCTCCTTGTAAGGTTACCTTTAACAAACTCCAGCTGAGGAATGGGTGGGTAAGGTTCACCTAAACATATAAGCAGAGGCATGGAGCAAAGAAGCAGCCCAAAAGCACTATTAAGTTTTCCCACCACTGGTCCTGACTCCAGCACAGAACCAGTGACTGGTTTACACTTGTTTTCCCATTAGTTGACACAACCACAGCAGCAGTTTAATCTGCAACCTGCCCTACTACAAAGACTTAAGAGCCATAAGAGATGAGTGCAGACTGGCCCCAGGAGAATGAAGCCACAAACAACCTGATTCCATTTGGAAGCAGGAGTTTTGGCAGAAATGGAATTGGCCCTTAATGACCAGTGCTAAAGCCCAGAAATTAAAATGATTCTTTTCTATACTGACAAATAAATGTTAAATTTATGTTCTATTGTTATGATATTCAAGCCATGGTGTGTGAGGCATTTGGGATTCATTGCTGCATGGCTGAGGGGCTGTGTTTAGACAGGGCCAGAGACGTGTAGCTCAGCTTCCTCTGAGAAACGGATCTATGTATGAGTGGCAGGGTCTGTGTGCCAGCCCATGGGATGGTTTTGCTTGGCCTGTAACAGATACTGCCTCAAACGGGATTTCTTCAGGGGGACAAAGCAGGCTGGAGTAGGACTAACACAGTGCCCCAGTGGCTGTGGGATGATGCATTTGTGCCTTACTATCACACCTGTTATGGAGCTCAAATGTGCTTCAGAAAAAAAGTCCAAACCTCACTCCAACTAGATCTCATGCAATCCAAATCCTCCACTCTCCTACCTCCCAGAGCTTTTGTGCTGCACTTTCAGTGCAATTACATGCTAAATATCTGTCTGTCAATATGCTGGATCCCCTCAATTTGTATGACACGCTTTAACGCAGGCCTAGCCAAGCCTAATGGAATGACAGCTATGCCCTCCAACCATAGACCGAGTGCTGCTGGGAGAGCTTGTCCTGCTCTGAGAGGAGCAGGGGAGGGGGAGGACAGAGGAAAAACAAGTGCCACCAATTAGCTGTCACACTCAGACCCCTGGCTCACAGAGAAGAGATTGCCACATTCTTTGTTGTTGAGTCTGGATGAAGAATGAGAGAGGGAATGCCATGCTGTGTGTGCTTCCTTGCCTCAGACAGACACAGCCTTTGGCACAGGTGGTTTGCCAGCAGGTGTAAACCTGGGTTAGCTTGTACTTAGCTTTACTGGGCACTGCTGGTTTACAGCAGCTGAGGGTTAGATCCCTCCGTCTTTGCACTGATCCCATATCATGGGTGTTTTAGTCATGCACACCAGGAAAGAGTCAAACTGGAAAAAATGTTTTATTTTTGAAAGAAATCCTTAAATTCCCAGGCTAATCTTCCATAATATCAATGAATCTCTTCAAACTTGTTTTTGTCTTTATGTCCAAAACAGCTGGGAAGGTCCTTAGAAATGGCCAAATCCATCATCCCCTGGTAGGAAATGAGAAAAAAAAGGCCAGTGAAAACTCCTTAACAACCAGAGAGAATTCTATTTGTTCAAAACCTGGTATAAGGGGAGGGGGAAGATAAAATGTATCCCAACTGCACATTTTCAGGAGGGGAACGAAAACCGACTGGAGGGACACGGCACTAAAAATAATGATTTTTCAGCCAGCAGCCAGACAGGCGTCTAATCCCCTGTGAATAGAGACATCACTTGAATAGCACCCGTCACTGTGACTGCTGATGCTGATTCCAGCTGGACAGGTCTCATACAGCCCAATAAACATACCTCAATCTTATGTTTCTGTTAAACATTTTCTTTTATTCTTTCTAACTGCTTTCTTCCCTCGACTCTTATGGCCTCTACTGTAACCTAAGAGTTGGGGGTTTTTTTTAAGTTATAATGAAAAATGCTAAATGAAATCCATGTACTTTTAACACTGGCATTTCAAGGGACTATTCTGGCATTTGGCCGCAAAGGTGTGTGTAACTGGGCCATGGGACTGTTCCTTTATGGGATGGTTGACAACTCCATGGTGCAACATCTCTTTTTTACAGATAAAGACTGTTGATAATTTCCTTTTTAACATCATAAGTGTTTAATAAAGACCTCCATATATCAAATACCAATTCCTTTGCCAATGCCTGGAATAACAGCTCTGGACAGAGATTCAGCTACTCTGAATTTCCCACTCAATAGGGAAAGTTTATTTGTTTTTAATCAATGCAAGAATTTCCTAACTGAGATTTATGGAAGAGAAAACAATAAATTAAAAGAATACAAGCCAATTCTTGCCTCCTGGTAGGAGCTATCAACTTGAGCTTCCAGCCTTCCCCCTAGTTCTCCCTCTCCTTGCAGGATCCATTGAGGGTCCATGAACCAAAGGCTATGGAATGGTTGGAGCCTGGATGCACTACAGGTACTATATGATAGCTGTGGGATTCCTGTCCTACAGTGGCTCTGCAAGCAAGACAAACACTATGTTTTGGTGATGCTAGAGCAAGACACATCTAGCTATGGGCAGCAATGGGCAATGTGCAGCTGGACTTGGACTGTACACATTCCTCCATGAGGCCAGGCCTGGCCAGTTCTGCAAGGCGAGCTCCTCATTTCAAGACTCTCTTCATCCTGGCCTAATGTCCTGTCAAGTAGCTGATATACTTTATTGCATGTTCTAGCAAAGACTGCAACATGAATGTGCAAATCTGCATCCTAAACAAAGCAGGGCAGGGCACTAGCTCAGATCTCCTACTCTCATAATTATTTTCCTAGTGAAACATAGTGAAACATAGTGAAAGGTAGTGAAACAGTGAGATCCTCCTAGCTAACCACCACAGGACATCAAGGATGCTTTGCTTACTGATTTACATGGTCTTTTTCTTGCCTTTTGTTAATGTTTGACTATCTGTAAAGAAGTATAAACTGAACCCATCCACTTTATGATGACAAGAACAACAGAAGAGCACCCTGAGCAAACAGCAGCGCCTCAGAAGGAAGCACCATAGCTGCACCTTTTGTGTCTTCATTCCCTTTTTAAAGCTGATTGCCAGATCCTGTTTGTAATTCATCATTCTTCCCCCTGTGTGGACTTTTGTTGCCATGTAAATTCTGAAACTACAAACTACCTGAGAGAAAGAACCAAGGTTATGGGTGAGGGTTTAAATCTTGTGTTCAATGCATTCTGACACTTAAGCAGTCTTTCACCTAAAGTCAAAGGGTAGGAAATGAAGACAATCCAGACTAAAATGCCCCAAAATTAAAGCACACAAAAAATCAAACTCGAACATGTTCAAAATTACCAAGTGGATTGCTTTTTATAGAGGCCTGAAATGAAATTTTACTTCCAAGTGTTCCCTGGAGCATTCCAGACCTGGACCCATGGCACTGTTCTGCAGTTTAAGCACTTTTACTGAAATATAGAAAGCACCTCTGCTCTTTATGAGTTCAAACACACTCTAGACTAAATGACTCTGAATGAATACCTGAAGTAATGTCAGCAGAGCCAGATGTTTAGCATTTGTAAAAGTTAGTACAAAACAGCTCAGTCCCTACTCTCCCAATGCTCAGAAGCAAAATATCCCAAAATATTTCCAAACCCGTCAAAGCCTGAAGTCCTTGGTATGGTCTTCATGGAGAGATTTTTATTTAAAAGTCAGCTTTATGGCTTTTTTTTTCATAGGCTTGAATAATGATGCAAATCTGATGAGAATTAAGACAGTAAAGGAGCCTACAAAATCCTTTGGCTACACAGCAACAGAGAGGGTGTCTCCAGAGAAGGAAATTTCATCCGTCTGCTTTGCTGACAGGAGAAGGCTCAGCGTGATAAAAGAGATCCTGCCACTTGCTCTGAGAAACCCCAGCAAAACTGCACTGATACATCTCTGCTGACACCTGCTCCAGCTGATCCTTCGCAATTTGACAGGGCTGGAGGGCTGATGGCTAAAGAGGAGGTGGGCTAGGTCCTGAGAACAAGCAGAATGTTTCATATGTCTGATCTGGCTCTTTGTTGTTGTAAAGGCTGAAAATAGAAAAAATTAAATATTTGGGCACCCATTCTCTCATGCTGCTGAGGCAGAAGAATGTGTCTCTGATACATTTTCTATCATATCACTCAAGCTAGCTTTTGGTTCCCCATTTCCAGTCTCAGGTACCTTGCTTTATTGAATTTGTCCTGCTATTCAGGCTAAAATTTCTACCTTGAGAATTGCCTCCATTTATTCTTTTGTGTAGTGCTATGCAACCTATTCTCTGATATTTACCTCCTACTTGAAGTTCATTTCTCAGTACAGTATTACTAGACACATTTTTCTTTCAGCTTTTTAACATTTTCTTACAAATCAATCCTTTCCTACTCCCTATTCTCCGTGACCTTGTGTCTGTGCGGAAGAGCACTGCATCGTGTATCCCTCTCTAGTCCTTTGGGGACTTCACTGAAACCCTCACTTTGAGAACATGGAAACATTAACTGTCACTGGGTTTAGTGCCCAAACCAAAAGCCTTGGAGCGTGCAGGAGATCGGAGTCAGTGTTCCGGAAGGGTAACACATCTTTCTCAATTTACATGAAACATTCACTTGTCAATATTGACAACCCACAAACTACTGATAATCTACATGCCACACATTACGGAACACATGCATGTGCCATAGCATGACAACATCAGCTAGTGGAGCTATTAGTAAGTCTTAGAGAAGGGCTTTCTAGCTCAAGGCTGGCTTTGTAGCTCTGCCTCCAGAGCTTTTCTGTGAACATTATTGTTTGAGGCTATGATGCATCTCAGTTATTGACTGGGAGGAGAACAGTGTAACGGTCTGAGCCTCATTGGAGGGCTAATTTCTCAATTCCATGTATTGGCACTGCTTTCTTTTTGGGAGTGAAGGAGTGTTTAGTCTATTTCACCTTTGTAATTCATGAAACAATAAATAAATAGGCACTGTGTTGTTCTTTCCTCCCCTTATAAATACATCACCCTGATAATATACAACACATCATGTGTTATCTGATGCAAACACCAGCCAATTTGCTCTTTGCTTTAGAGATAAGATGAAGCATCTCTTTTCAGTGATGATGAATAACTGAGACTGCAGTACCTGGAGTCAGGTTGCAGGTGCCTACCTGCCACACATCCCTAGCCCCTTTCCTGCTGCTGCATTTGCCTTTCTGCTCACTGTTCCCAGATACTTCACAGAAAGCTGTGGGTGAGGCTGAAGGCACTATTTTCATTCATAGAAAGCAGAAGCCTTGCACAGCTGTGACTCCTTTGTGCCTCTCTTCCTGAAGGACAACACTGTGTTTGGCCACAAAGCTGATGCATGTGCACTGCATTATTCTCCAGGAATGGTATGAAATTTCCACATGCTATAATTCAATTCTCATAAAGTGGTGCTATCACAGCAACCAAATGTGCTGCTGTCCTTTCATTGCCTTTCAGTCCATCAGTATTTACAGTCCATCCTGTAATCACTGAACTTTAGTTTCCTCTGGTAAAATATCAGTAAGAACAAAAATCAGGATGGATTATACACCAGCAATAAACTAGTTTAAAATCCCACTCAGATGGCATTTCTTAAACTGTGCCAGATGGAACACTTTCAAGCAAGAGAAAAACCTGGAGAAGTACCATCTCTTCTGACAGAACTGTGAGCAACTGGAAGTTTCATCTCATCAACATGAGGCACAGTTCATAAATTACACTCTGCTCCTGCCAGCATGAGTTACCAACCTGTAATTTTGTAGAGATTACACCAAAGCCATGGCCAACATCAACCTGTCCTGAGCTCTCAAACTCTCCAAAGCTTTATGTTTGTTTGTGCTTTCCACTCTTCCTCACCTTGCAGCAAAGTTTGTTTTTTGCTTCCCATCACACTTAAAACACACAGAACGTTTTTTTGAATGCCCTGTGCATTGAGTTATGACAGGACAGGCTCATTCCTAGTGGCACAGCTAAGCTATAGGGCATGTCCCCTCTTAAGGAAACACAGCCCAGAGCAACACCATCCACACTCTGAAATCCAGAGCTCCTCTGTGCACAGAACAGTTAGAGGTTTATGAGCTCATGCACATCAGTTCATATGATTGCAGGACAGATTTTCACCTATTTTGCAAAGTGAATCAAAAAAGCTAGCAGAATATTTTTTACACTTTAGTAAAGTTTGACCAAATCCCAAACCTCCTTTTTTTTTTTTGAGCCTTTGCTGACTATCTAAATTATCAAACACGGAACAGCTCCATGGACACAGGACAGTTCCCTAGGATACAGAGGGAGCTTGGGGAAACTGCAAATCTCAGAGGTGTACAAAGCACAGCCCATCCATCCTCCCTCTTTAGACAGCATAGGGCATTCCTATACTGACTTTCCTTCGTGAAGGAGAGAGAGACCTGGTGTCAGGTGAGGATTTCAGGGTCTGGCTCATCAAATTCCAGCAAAATGACCACCCTGGTAACCCAAAACAGCTGCTTTGTTTATAGTAAACATAAATGATAACTGGGTGGCCTTTGAAGCCACCATGTCTAGTGCTGGTAATTATGGACAAGTGGATATAGCAGTGATGATCCGGAGCATTCATTTAATGTTCAGACATAATTAGGGCCATTATCAAATTTCTGCCCCTTCAGCAAAAAGGGGGAATGGGGTCAATTGTGTGATACCACAGGCAGAAAAGCAAAGGAAGGTTTTTTCCCAGAGTAACTCACACTGGATAAAATTCCTGAGTACCACCTGGTGCAGTGGACTCCTTCACTGTGATGGAGGCAGGTGATGATGGAAGGCCCCTTGGGCACACCAGCCAAATGCATTCAACACCAGGGCCTCCCACAGAGTTGTCCCAGCCCCTGTCCCTTGGGTCCAGGAGACAGGGTAGTTCAAACACCAAATGCATGTCTTGGAATGTCACTTCTTGAGTGAGGGGAAGGGGCAGTGGTAGCATTACTAATTGCAAAGAGGTATTGCTCGTGTGCACTGAGAAGCCTTACCCCCCACAGTGCCACCTCCAGCCTGACCCATGGGGACTAGTTTGTGAAGGATGCTCTCCTCTCTTCTCCCAAACACTCCAGCTTTATGGCAGAGGGAAATACCTAGTTTGCAAAGGGTTATTCCAAACACCAGAGCTGATGAAAAGGTAACTACACAAGGCCTTTATGGTGGGAAACTGAAATGACCCATACTGAGAATTATCAAACAAAACGTAACCAAGTATGACAGTGAGAAAGGCTGGAGGGATGGGGGATGAATTTTATGTTTTCAAAGTTGGCAATCTAATGCTAGAGTCCATGTAACATGTTTATTTCCTAGATAAAACCATATGATTACAGCACATCTAAAAATTCTCCAGAAGCTGGCAGGAGCTGAAAGTGCTCAGATTCTGTGAAAATCAGCTTTCATTTTAGCTACAGGATTTTCTTACTCTACATGCTGGTATGAAACATAATCTACTCTGCACTTCAGTGAGATGAAAAGCACCATCCACAGGTACCTGGGCATCCCAAAGACCTTTTTTACTGTGCTCTCACAGGATTAGCCTTTTTACCCTCTTTGGAGGGAGAAGACTAAAGAACAGATAGTAAAGTTCAAGACTTCAAAGTGTGTTGCCTGGCCCAGAGGATTTGGAGCAACATCCCTGTACAGCTGCAGAGCTGCCCTGCACAAACACAACTTGTTGCTGAGCAGTCTAAGCATGGATCATCATCCATTTCCTCACTTGCAAGAATCCCTGGCACAGACTCACTCTGCCAGAAGCATCCCTTGCTCCATTCGAAGGGATGCAGCTCCACTGGGCTGGAGGAGCTGAAGGGATGGGGTAGCTGGTCTCTCAGGAGCTGAAGGGATGGGGTAGCTAGTCTCTCAGGAGCTGGTCCCTAAGGTCAGGGCTGGGGCACACTGCTGGAGCAGCACTGGGAATGCTTACGGTTCTCTGTTCAGAGGATAAACAGAGGGCTGAAATCTCCGAGGTTGTTAATCTGTCACCTTTCCCCAGCACTGAATTAATTTTTTTAATGTGTTTTTAAAAGGAAAATAAATAAAAAGAGAAAACAGAAGAGATGATAAATGGGTCCCCTTTCTATTCCCTTCATCATTGGGCAATACCACCCAGGTATCAGCAGGGACAAAATGTAAAATGATTTCCCTGCCTTGCCAGCCCCAAGCTCCATTTGGATTGACAGAAGCCCTAAAAATCTATGCACCCCAGATTTACTCTCCTCTCCCTTCAGCTTTGGGAGTTGCAGTGAAGTGGCCCTGCTTTTTCCTCTTCGTGAAACTCTGGACTGCATGAACAGTGCTGCTCAAGTAGAAACCTGATTCAACACCATGCTAAGCTGTTCTGTAAAGATCCTGAGTTTCCATTGTGCTTCCTTGATTTTCCTACTAAGAAGATGGAAGAAAGCATCACATAACCTGAACGCACCCTGCACAGAGCTCTCAGCTGTTAAAACAGCAGACGTTTCCCAGAGGGTGCCAGTGTTTGGTGCAGAAGGGAGTGTGTGGGGCTGCCTGCAGCACTGGGCAGTGTATTGGCCTGGGCCCCACGGGACCCGGGGCTGGCCCAACTATGACCTGCTGCGTGACCTTGACCCTGTTACTCCACCTCTTTGTGCCTCTGCTCCCTTTGCACTACTTTATCTGGCCTCCCTGTTTACCCTGTCAGCCCTTTGTACTGGTTTGTCTGCTGCAGCCTAGTACAGATGACACAGGCAGGGACTGATACCTCTCGTCATAATATTAACACTTGCTAGCCAGGTTCTGTACAACTCTGCCACAAAGTGAGGGATTGTCTTTCCACAGCAGACAGTGAAACCTGGTAAGAGCAAGCACAGGCACTGCCATCACCCATGAACACAGACTGCACGACTCACAAATCCTGCTAATTGTCATCTTATCTGTAAGAATCCCTGCTAATTGTCATCTTATCTGTAAGATAAGATGACAATTATCTGTGCAGCTTCCACCTCAGGGAAGGACTTCTCCTGGAGCCTGGTGCTTCTGCAACCAGGTGCTGTTGGTCTTTTGGATGAGAGGTGCTTTAAGACATGTACTGCCACAGGGAAAACTTCAGAGTTTTTCTCATTCTATTTATTTTCCTTAAAAGTATGACTGAAGTAAAGCAAGCAACTAGCAGCATGTGGCAGGAGAGGAATATGCTCCAGAGACTGCTGAAGTGCACACAGTCCTGGTGACACCGGTGATCTTTGGAGCACAGGTCACCCTAGCTGGATTGTCTACTTGCTTCCTAACACAGCTGCCTTTAACCAAGCTGGAGCAAAAGATAAACACCACTTCAGCTCCTGCAAAGAGCACCTCCATATGTGCACCATCTCTCCCACTGACAGAGCCAAATGTTTACTCGAGGCTTGAGCCAATTACTGCTGAAGACACACCAACAAGAGCTGGTTCAGTGGGAGACATGCAAATGCATGCTGAAGCACAGGGTTCCTTCCCGTGAGGGTGTGAAGGCTGTGGTGCTCCTCTGAACACACCTGTAATCATCTCTAGCCCAATATTTACCTTCCTGAAGAGAGCAGTGACCAACCACCCAACAGCACCTGGCTGCTGTACAAAGCCCCAGTGGAGCTGCTTCCTCCCTGTTTTGTTGTGAAAGAGGAAGGGGGGCAGCTAATAATTTCTGTTCTGTAGCTGTATCACACAAGTAATCAAACAGCTGTTGAAAGTTGGGAAGGGAGGTGTTGGGGCAGGAGGGGGGGAAAAGGACCACGTGTTAACCTAAATGATATGTTTTGCCCAGCCACAGCTCAGCCTGCTTTGCAGGTGGGGTGATGGGCATGTGAGTTTGTTCTTAGGAGTTCACCTGCTGCTGGCTTTCAGCACTTTTTATTCAGTTATTTTGTTTACCTTAGAGGCCTATTGTCATCACCTCCCTGCTGCCAGGGCAGGCTTCAGGTGCGAGCAGTCTACGGGCGCTTGAGCTACAGCCACCACAGGATCAACAGCCACACCAGGAGGGGCTCCCTGCTCCTGCTGCTTCGGAAAATTGCTTCCTTTGCTGATAGTGATAAAACCAGGCAACCAGGCAAACAAACGCTGTGCAGGCTATTGAGCTTGTCTTTCTCCTCAGGACTTGAATTGCGTGGAGCATTCAAGGCAGTATAAATAGACCTAATATCCAGTAATGAAGCTGGTGTAGACACGAGCAGGTCTGAGTCCCACTTGATGACAGGTCCTGTTGTGGGATTATTGGATGAATGGAGGTGCTAAGCATGGCCATTGTTTCCAAGCAAGTTTCAAAAAGACTGCTTCCCATCCTTTGAGTTTCCATTTACAGATGTAAGAATCCTGCCCAATTGAGCCCAACACATTTTAGTGGGACTTTTGAACCACTGTCTCAGTTACACGCACAACACATGCTCCGTGCCCAGGGGAACTTAATTTTGTAACTTTTCTGCAGAATGGGTGTGTCTAATTGGACAGAACACGTGGATGTGCCAGATTTTTACAGACATGCCCAAGAGGGTGAAAAACAGCCAGCCAAGGATCCATCTTTCAGTCACTTCTGTGTCCTTAAGAAGGGTTTCACTAAAATACAATGCATCATCTCTAAGTGTGAATACATCTGCTACCCTTGAATTTAGTCCCAGTGTACTTGCAAAACACAGTTACAGCTCCTTGTTACTGATTCTGTTAGACAAAATAATACCAATTTTGTATATAAAATCTTCAAAGAGTACATTTTCCTGATCATTTTAGAAGGTCTTCTCTGTACCTCCTCCAGTCTGAATTTATCTCTTCTGGGTGTGGGTCTACCAATACTGAACACAGTATTAAAGATGGGATTTCCCAGACCTAGATGGTGTTCTTAGCTCTGCTGGGAACTACTTCCCAGGAATAACAGTTGCCCATCCAACGGTGACACTGCAGTGGTGGTTTTCACACCATGCTCATGACTGCTCTGGGCTCTGTGACTGCTGCAGCAGCTCAGCTTCAAGAGACAGTTGAGTGGACAAGGTGGGTTGTACCAGGAGAGTTCATCTCACAACCAGAGAAGAGACAGGTGCAGCACCGAGCTCAGGCTTTCAGCCCTCCAGCCATAACCAGTATCCTTAATGGTACCTCCACCACCATTCGAGCTGTTCTCCCCTCTGCCCTAGGCATTTTCTCTGTTCTGTTCATGGCTGCAGCACACAAGTGGTTGGCTCTCAGGCCTCCTGCTCCAATGCACAATGCTGCCCATGCCTAGGAAGGACAGCCTAGCCCACAGCTGCTCAGGGATAGCAGCACGCAGCTGCTGAGCCTCAGCACCAGCCTCTGAGAGCCCTGACATGGGTTTTAGTGGGATTTACTGCACTGAAATGCAGAAAATGTTGTTGCCTTTAGGATTAGCCCCTTCATTTACACATACAGTAGTGCATGCTGTCTGGGTCTTCTTCCTTGTACATGGTGCTCAGTCCTTCAGTTACCTCCAAAAGTACTTGTGCCTGCAGGACACCCACAATTTTAATTCCATCTATCAGCAGTCATTGCAGCTGGGCAGTTTCCAAATATTGCTGGATCAAGGATCATCAGCAATTTTATCACAGTCAACCTAACTTGGGTTAATTTGTACTGATTAGGAATGGTCCCAGGTCTCCAGATACAGATTAATGTCACCGCAATACAGGATTTTAATAATTCTCTTTGAACTAAAATGTAATTATTTCATTAGAAATGCTCTAAGTTTCCATTACAAATGGTAAATAGTGAGGTGAGTGGGCTGAGGAAAGGCTACCTGGACAGAAGCAATGCAGCCCCCAGAGCCTGCACAGGGAGCACAGCTGCACCGCAGGGTAGCATCCTGCAAGAATAACAGATAAACACACTCGCTTCACAAGTCACTGGGCACTATATTTCTTCTGATGAGAGCCATCCATTATTCTTCCATCCTCCTCTCTGTGTCACATTAATGAGAGGTTTTACAAAGCAAGCCAGGGGACAGGTTTATTTACTCCCAGCCGCACTGCACGGCACACAGGTCCATCGGTATTGGTTACACATGACCTCAGGTCTTCCATTATGGACTAATGTCTGCAGCCCTCTGACCTCCGGAAGTGCTTAAGGAAGAGCTGCAGTAAATCAGAGCAGCACTTAGTGGTGGAGGAAGAATGTCCCTCCTTATCAGTCTGCCAGCGGGAGAGGAAGGACTCTGGCTGGGCTGCTGAGGGTGATGTGCTCTCGGCTGCTCGGAAAGCTCTGCAGACAGAGACACCCTTGCATCTGCACATTGCCACCCTGGACTGCCAGAGCGAAGATGAGGGCACTGAGCCTGGCAGTGTGCCTTTTCAGCCTGGGCTGGCAGGGGAACTCCCAGCCACTGGCTTCACAAGGACTGGAGATGTCTATGAAGGCCACTGCTCAGCACAGACAGACTCTTCTACTGCTTTCATCCATGGTAAAGCAAGGGCTGTGTTTCAGGAGCCTGCACTAAGGTCTATAACCAATCCTTACCACTCCAGAGGTAAGAGGTAATCCTTACCTCTTACCAGAGGACATGAACAGTCTCTGCGGTCTCAGCAAATTAGTCATCGTGGAGCTAACCTGAGGATGCTATTAAACACCCTGTGTGCCAGAGCATGTGAAATTACAGGAGGAAGCAATAATGTAACCACAAAACACCACACTTGCAAATCATCTTAAGTACAAACAATTCTCCCTATGAGGGTGGAAACGAGAAACTTTGCTACATCCTTTGTGTTGGCATGTGGAGTACCAGAAGAGGGCAGAGAGTGGAGAGAGCATTACCCAACAAAACTCCTGTCTCTGGCAGGTCTGCAGTCAACAGGGGATTCCAAAACTAGTAACAAGCAGCTCTCGAGGAGGCACAAAGAACATTGAGACTGGGTTCTGGACAGGCACTGAAGGGGTGAGCAAGAAGATCTGCTAAGGAGATGCATAACTGATCCCTTGCAATCAAAGCGAGAGGACTCTGAAGAACAAAAAAAGCAAAGGTGGAAATATCCTTTTTCTTCACCATTTATCTCCTACACAGTTCTAGTCTTCATCTCTTTCTCAGAGTGCCTGGCCCAGTCAGGTCACAGAAAGTTCCCATCCCAAAGAGAATCCTATGTCTCATACAAGGAAAAAAAATGTAACAATTTCTGCTATCCTAGAAACAAATGAAAAAGCAGCTGATCAGCCTGCTCCGTCTGGAGAAGGCTTGAAGGTCCAACACCCCATGTACATCCTTCATCCCAGGAGCAAGAACACCGCCCAATATAAAAAACAAGGGAAGAAAAGGGAACAAAAGAATTTGTAATGTAATCAAATGTGTCAGGTGCCTAAAAGACATTCTGCTTTTGTCATACGTGTGTATACATAAATGGCTTTGTATGTGTTTTTTCCTTCTGCCCATCTCCAGAACAAACACTGCAATTTTACTCTCCCATAACTGTTTCTTGGCTCCTTCTACACATTCCAGTACAGCAGCATCACTTATTCACTACAGGAAGGGCTTGATCAGCTGATGTAGCTCTCTGCCAGTCTAGCATTATCCTCTATTGTATGACAACCAGCTCTTCAGGGAAAGACAGGGCGTAACATCCAGCAAAAGGAGAGGCTCTGTCCTTCAGGATGTGGGAAGCACTAAGGCAGAGCTTAATTCCAAGCCATACAAGAAGCAGGACCAAGGGTGCAGAATCACCTCCTGATGTCATCTCACTAGGTCACCTGAAGAGGTTTTTTTGTGGTTTGTGTGTTTTGAGGGTTTTGTATTCTGTTGCAAAAGAAAGTTTACAGTGGGGAGGTTTTTGCTCAGCTACAGTCAGGGACAGGCCCAAACCAAAACCTCATAATTACAGAATCCCAAATCTTGGAAATGCCCACACATGTATTCACACTTCACAGTTCAGACCCAGCTTTCCACTACATAGGGATCAGTAATTGCTTTTTTAAACATGTAAGTATTAAGCCCAACCAGTCACAGAAACACAGAGACTGCAGAAGGAGCAACATGTTTCCATCCATGCAATGCAGAAAAGATTTTTCAAAACAATCAGCAGCATCCATTGGGAGCCTGGATTCCCATGTAAGCCTGAACACAGCAAATGCAACAGCTCTTTTCTCCTCACCTGTTTAACTGCTTGTTTGCTGTTTACTTGGTGTTTCAGAAGTACCAAGCCACAAGACCCAGTCCTGTCAATTTTGTCACTTTTCATGTGACAGCTGCCTCTCTTCCACATGATGATAACCACTTTGAAATTCACTTGGCATTTCAGCTTCCTTCCTGCTTCTCTCAACAGCTACACAAGTGATGTCAACACGTACGGGACAATAGTGTATCATGAGCTGATAAGCACAAAGTGCACAGGAGCCTGTGCCCACAGGGCGATTCCCAGACAGACACTTGCATGCATTCAAAAATGTATAGAATCAATACTTCTCATGGAAATAAGGGAGCCAGAATTTATTGCTCTGTGTTTTTATGTTGAAGGTCCTGGATGTTGTTAGGATCAGTGTTTGGAAATGATGCAGATGGATCTTGCAAAACAGAAAGTTAAGCTAGGTAGACCCAAGCTTTCTGAAAGAGAAAACTGAGCTGTCCCACAGCTGTGTCTCAGTCGTCACGGTCACCAGGGCTTTTACCTTCCTCTGTGCCTGAAGGAAGGAGCAGGACCACAGCCCAGCTCACCACACCGAATACACATGCACATTATGTGACATTTGCACTTCAAGCCAGAATTTCTTTTGCACATGCACTACCAAATTAATGCACAATGATAGTTTTTTTTCCCTACACATCTACCATAGGATAAATCACAACAACATATAATGTTCTTAAGAGATTTCTTCTTTTTCAGTTTCTTTATCTTTCTCAGTCGAAGAGTGAATTCAAATATATCACTATCAAGAAAAAAAACTCTAAAAAACCTGAATAGCAAAATAAAGCACAAATACAAACCCAATGTTATATTTTGTGGTGCAGACATTTAATGCCAGCTTCACATTATAGCACCTTAAAATCCTGGAGCTGCTCCTTAGGACACTATCTGAAATCAAATAAAAATTGTGATAGGTCTGTACCCAAAGAAAAATATCACCAAGGCAATAAACTCCTGATACACTATCTTTGTCAGTGGAGATATCCTTCCTGTCACTGCTTCATCCTATTCCTGGAGTGCTATTACAGAGCGTTTTAAAATCAGGATCATTCAATGATTCATAGCACAAGCAGTTTGGGAGAGGGAAGCAGAGGGAAGTATGTGCACTGCTTAACACTGAGCCACCACAGCAATGCCTGGGCAAGGGAACCCAGCCAGCACCTCCCTGGGGAAACCTTATCCAACACAGCACGTGGAAAAAACATGCCAAGGGTCCCTTCATTCACTGTTTAAAGCCTGCCCCCTTCTTTTCTCATCTCTTTTATTTTTTTTAAACAAGCAGTTTTCTGTCACGAGCACATCTATCTATCAGCCATTTACAGCAAAATGTGCACAGTTAATGTGGCACTTCAAACACCAGGGGCACGTCAGCTCATGCCTCAGTTTTACAAGTCTCTAAACCAGGAATAAATGCAACTCAAGTGTGCAAGGAAGCTTTTCTATAAATATGAATAGGCTGAATTTGAGAGCTTTGAGAATCTGATAGTGCCAGTGAAATCCTGCTGCTATGAAGACAACCAGACTTCACTCCCTCCCATAGTAAATCATTTTAAAACCTGCTTGCTGACTGTTTTTATAGTTACTGTAAAGTGAGAAAACTTCCAAATTCACACTTCCCCTAGTATTTTTTGCCACAGAAAATCTTACTGCAATTAGTCTGGTTTATAATGGAAAGCAGATGAAAGGAGAAATTAAATCAAAACCTTGCCTCATATCTAAGGTGTTTTCATGCCACGCATCCCAAGAAGTTTTCCCAAAATCAACAGCATTAAATTAAATGCTCAAATATTTCCACCAGACCCAACAAATGCAGATTAAGCTTAAATTTAAATGGAAAGTGAAAAGATTTTTCCTTCTCCTCACCTGCCAAGTCTTCAAAGTTCAGGGCTCTGTGTTTCTCTTTCAACACTTAGCAGCAGAAACACCTAGGGTTGAGTGGGGAGATTTCCTCCTCACACTGGCATTATTCATTATTCCTGAAGTGTCGACAAATGTCTTCAACACTATACAACACATACAAACAGAGAGTCCCTGCCCCAACGAATTTACAGTCTGAGGCTGTTATCTTCCTTCTGTTTTGGTATATCACCACAAATTTCAACAGGGCACCAATGAGCCCAATCCACCTTCCACCAGCAGTTTTCCACTGCTTTTAACAGGAGTCGGAACAGCCCCAGTCAGACTAAGTTACAGAATTAGCAATTGCAGGAGAGAGCAGAGTTTTTGGCATGTCTGCAAACAGAAAAAAAAACCCTGATTCTGGACAGTTTTGTTTTAAATGAAGTGTATATTTGAATGTTTTCACACATAATACATTTTGAGAACTTAAAGAGCTCCCTTTCACTGTGTCTTTCAACCCCAGCAGTGCTACGGAGCAGCCAGCAGTAGGCAATTTCTGAACCAAAGTAGGCTGGCAGCTACAGTAACAGCTCCAGCTGGTGGAAGTTGGTGAAAGTTTTGGTTTATTTTGTGCTAAGCTTTCTGCCAGGACATTTCACACACTGGAAGTGTGTATTTTCTCTGACATTATAGAGACCCTCCAAGTGTTCTTGCAAATAGCTTCAGAAATTTCTTCCAAATTCATATAGCTGTAATGTCTGCGTATCCAAAACTCGGCACTGAGTTGCTATTCATTCCTTTTCTCCAGCTGTACCTTGTGGAAGAGAATGCATAGTCATACAGCCCTTTGTGCTAACACAGACAAAAAACACATACACCCACTTAGACCCAAAAGGTTGTATAAAATTAGTACCAGCTGAAGATACTGGTTTATGCTGTTGCTGGGGCATGGATCTTTGTCAATATTCCTATGTAAACCAGACTTGATTTTAAACGTGCTAATAATTAATTATTGCAGTTCATGCAGCATTTGGATCCACAAGTGAAACACATTCCATTTAAAAGAAGAATGGGCATAACTGTCATGGCTGGGGAAAGAAGCATCTCAAAACCACAACTTGTTCCAGTTACTACTGATTCATACCATGCCAAAGCTCAGCACCAGCACAGCTAAATGCTGAATGCCACCAGCTTACAACAGCCTGGCCCCAACACTCCATCACCAGACTAAGTTCAGACAAAGTGTGAAATGACTGAGAAAACTCCATAGTTCACAAACATCTTTGAAGTCACATGCCATGGTGACCCCACCAGAAGTATTCTCCAGCCTTCCTGGTGCTGTTTTTCAGGTAGAGATGGATCCAAAATGGCTTTCTTGCTTACAGCGTTTCACTGCTCTGTTCTCTCTTCCGGACAGGACATGGCCATTAACTGCTGTGAACATCCAAGCAAGATGCCAGGTGTTCCTCTCCTTCTGTTCTCCAGCTTAGAAATGCTTCTTGCAGTTATTCCTGCTTACAACTATTTTCCTGATTTGCACAGATGTGAAGTCCAAGGGTTTCCATCCTCTTCCTCAACAGCTTGGCTCGGTCACCTAGCCACTCTGGAAAGCAAAAATCAAGTTCATGAGACTTGTGTGCAACAGAACAGCCAACTCCTTTACCCTAGAGTGTTAAAGCACACCACAAAGTTAGCTCTGACAATTCCAAAGTTTGACCCAAGCAAATTGCTCTCTGAGGCTTTTTAATGGCAATTTTTTCCCCTTCTATTTCCCTGATATTTTAAAAAGTTCCAAAACAAACTTAGGCATAAATAGCTTTCATCAGAAAGTATTCAGTCTACTTACCTGGAAACACAGCTTGGGGATGCAATAAGGTAACTACTTTTCTACAGTGCATCAAAATACTTAATTTCCTGAACAAAGTTTTGTAGTGCTTATTAAATATTAGCTTGTACTTAACTTCCTTGTTTTGAAAAGTGTTCTCAGTTTCTTTCTCTGATGTAGCATCATCCCATTGATTCTACTCTTCAGGCAGATCTGACAGGACTAGGCACAATGCTCAACTGTGTTCTGTGTACAATTGAAGATAATCTCTTTCCATCCTAAACCTGCTTACTGTGTAACCACTCTGGGATACAAGCCTAGGATCAGATTGGTTATTTGGATAAGAAAGGGCTTTTTTTTTGTCATGTCCTTCAGATGGGAATGGGGTGTTCCAAGATGCATTAGTTTTAGGTTGTTGTGAAAATGGGATTCACTGTGAAGGTCATATGCAAGCTTAGTTTCAGAATGCTTATAGAATTTTGGATACCCAGGCTCAGAGCACAAGTCCAAGGTCTATATAGAAGCTGTCTTCATCTTGAAGGAAATAAACACTCCTGGGGAACCAAAGATTAGCTGATTTCATTTATAAACCCTGGAAAGTCTCTGGGGAAAAGAGACTTACATGGTCTACATTTTCACCATCTAGAAATAACCTCCTCTCACTCCCTGCCTCCTACCTCCCACTCACCCATTTCCCATAAAAGTTTTTTTCCAGACACAATTGATTTGAGAACCTAGATTATTGTGTTAAAATTGCTGACTTTGTACTTGGGACCCTGAGCCAGATTGGGACAATCCCCTCAGGTCCTTTCTCCAGCTAATTTATGGCAATTTTTGTTGAGACAAGGAGTTGTGGTCTGAAAAAGGCTGTCAGCCTCTCATAAAACCCCAGCACCCTGTCAGAGAAGGGACGGAGCCTGGGAAGAAAGTTTCAGCAGTGATCAGCTGGTCTCCAGATGGGTGGCCTTCTACACACTGTCCAATCCCCTGGGCCCAATAAACCAGCCCTGATTTTGCACTTTAAAAAGCCCAAAGATATAAACCCTCCTCTACTCTCAGTTAGGGTTTTATAAACATGCTCCTAGTCTCTGTGTCTAATTTATTAGGAAGAAATTCATTCTGCCGTCTCTCTGCATGCATGTGGCCAGCTCCTTTTGCTTCAGTTTCTTACTTTTACATGGGTTGGAGAGACTTGCATCATGATTTACATCTCTGTGGGTTGTTTTCCCATCAGAAATAAAGAAGGGGGCAAACAAGTCAGAAAGTTGAGGGATTGGCCCCCACAGTATAAAACC
The DNA here is from genome assembly GCF_000695815.1 of Acanthisitta chloris. Taxonomy (NCBI): domain Eukaryota; kingdom Metazoa; phylum Chordata; class Aves; order Passeriformes; family Acanthisittidae; genus Acanthisitta; species Acanthisitta chloris. Next base: position 56,155 of record NW_008693412.1, on the reverse strand, counting down.
ACCCACATGGGGCAATGTTTGTTCTCAGTCTGGCATAAATTCTCCTCTTGTTCTGCCCTCTCTACCTTACACACTGAAAGAGCACATGATTAAAGACGTAAAAGGCTGATCAGTGTGACAGTACTGAGAAAACATCACACTCTGAGCAGGAGAACACACTGCCTCTGGAACAGTACTGCACAGAGCCACAGTGCTGCTGCTCAGATGATTGGTTCTGCCCTGACACGCAGAGCACACTTACCCTTCTAAGTAGGGAAATCTCTATTAGCCTCTGGAAAACTATTTATTCAGCTAGTGTGTCTGTCTGCCTATATTAATTGTGATATATATCATTTTCCCTGTATTTATCCCATATTCCCCATTTTCTTTCAGCTCATTACTTTTACTGACATCACTGATTTCAGCAGTGCAAAGATTTCACGCCTGGCATTACCCTGAAGGGAACCAGAGATGCCTGTTGTGACTCCTATGCCTGGCAGATGTCTCAGAGCCAATATTCTGGCTCTGGACTTTCCTTCTAAAGCTGCAGCTTTGAAGCCAATTTTGTTCCTCTCTAATATCGGTCCATAATCATCACTACTTCTACATTGGAACCATTAGGACTGTTCTCTCAACTGTCCCATCAAGATGATGAGCCTGATTATAAAGTGCTCAGAGACATACAAAAAGTGCAAAAATAGAAAGCATAATTGTAGGGGGAGACTGATCATCTTCACAAAGAGTGAATAAATGTCATATTTAATCAAGATGAAGAACTAAATTTTGGGCATCATAAATACCTGCTCACTGAAACACATAATTATGGGTGATCCTGGAATCTGAGTATGTAGGCTTTGTCTTTGTACTGAGGAAATTAGTGGAAACTATGCTAAGGAACAGACTTAATTATAAATATGTGATAATGGTACCACTGATCCCTTAGAGCTCTCTGGAGGATTCACTGTGTGTATAGGTAAGAATGATCTAGCTACTATTGTTTAAATATGGAATTGTTTTTAAAAAAAAACTTCCAAGAAGGTCCCTTAACAAAGATTCACAGTGATGCCATAACATGAGAAGGAACATTCTCTTGTAGATTACTGACTGCTTAAAAGAAAATAAACTAATTTTTTACAGCAGAATAGGGTTGCCAAGATGCTGTTCCAAAGACCTGTCCTGGCATCTGTCCTGTGCAACTCATCCATAACAACACGGGAAAGGGCTGATTAGGAAAACAGCATTTTCAATTGACTCCCCAGTCATTCAAGACTGTCAAATCTGAAACTGAGGGTGATGAGGTATAGCGAGATCTCAACAAACTGACTGACAGGCTATGGGTGTGCCAGATTGAATTATGTTTCAATAACTAGAAAGTAATACACATGTAGGAGAAACCCAAACTCCATCAACCCTTTGACATGTCTGGGTTAGGTATTGCCACTCACAAAAGGCAATTTATAAATCCCTGGGAATAGTACACTGAGGATCTCAACTCGGTACTTGTCCTTGACAAAAAAAACCAAGCTTGGAATGTTAGAAATTGTTAGGAACAGAGAACAGAACAGAAAACTTCCTTATGTGTAGATGTGAGCCTTGACCACTGTCCACTGTGTTGTTCATTCCACCTAAAAGAATACAAGAGACCCAAGAAACAAAGGAAATGACCACAAAGATGAACAGAAAAAAAGCTTCCATGTAAAGGAAGACTAAAGACACAGGACTTTTCAGCTGGAGAGAAAACAAATAAGAGATAGGTAGCAGAGGTCAGTAATGAATTAGCAAAAGTGATTTACTAGTTGACCATGTAAAACTGGGGGACCACCCTTAAGCTCAAATTAAACCAGTGCTCAAGCACATGACTCAGGCAAGGTTTAAGTTCTGCCTGTTGTTATCAGAGTCCCCCTGTCCTACTTTCATATTTTTGGGTTTTACTCAGCTCAGAAAGTGATAACACAGGAGCCCCTTTCATGCCCTGGTTCCTGCATGGCAGCATGGTGCAGGGATGTCTCAGTGACTAACTTTGCATTTGAACACTCCTACACACATCAATAATTCTCACTGAAAAATGATGTGTGCAAAGACACATGTCAATGGGTTAGATCCTTTGTGGTACAAAATAATTGTTGGCTGAAAATATTTGAAAAGCTTCTTTCAAATTCCAAATCTATATGCACAAAAGGAAAAAAGTATTCCTCTCCCTGTATTCCCTCTCTATAAATCTCTGTGGCAAGGCAATTTACAAACCAGAGGCACATTTTGTGAACAACACCAGGTATAATATTTTTCTATGGGAACAGATCTGCAGATTTTGATGCATTTTGCTAATGGTAATTGTTGGCAACATTTAGAGCATCTCAAAACTGCAATCCTTATTTGAGGAAAAAACCCTTTGCAAAAGAGTAAAACCCCTGCCAGTGCAAAGACAGAACAAGGTCTGGGAAGGGCCCTGAAATGCATTCACTCCAGGAAGACAGACTACAATCAACTGGCAATGGAGGTTTCTAGACCAAAACCAAATCATCACCTAAGTAATTAGTTTTGTCTCTATAATGCAAGGCTTCTCTGTAGTAGTCATCTTTCATAGGAGACAACTGATAACGCCCATAATTTCTCTGACATATCCATTAGAAAAAAACACAGATTTGCTTGCCATGACTTGCAGCCCCCTGAAGTTTATGGCCAGCTTCCCATGGACTTCAGCATGGCCAGGATTTCATGCTCAGATATAACCAAACCTTAAATAACTACACATCCCACAAACAATTACAGCATTTCCCATCAACACAAAACTCATCACCTGACAACCTTTTTTAGAACAATGACTTTCAATGGGTGCCTACAGGAATCTCAGGGTGTAAGATCAGGGTTATTACTACCTTTTGAGAAGTATAAAAATTCCCTCATTAGGTGCACTGAAAACCACAGCTCCTTTGCAGAAGTGTAACGCTTCACATCCACTATTCATAAACTTTCACTCAAGCCACAAAAAGTTGTTATCAATCTTTCTTGTGAAGCTCTGCCCATCGGCAGCATTTGGCACAGATTTTAAAGTACAGTAGGCTCGAGTTTTCCAGGGAGCAGCCATCACTCCTGTGCTCCCTCTAGAGTGACTACTGGAAGCCAAAAGCATTTAAGCAAAGCTAGATAAAATCAGCGGCGCCCAATGTGGGTTCTTTCTGGTTTCCTGCAAGTAAACAGACATGTTTACAAGGGGCTGTACATTCACATCAATCATAAGGTGACTTTGTTTACAGTAGAGGAATTTCCTGCAGGCTTTTGCTGTCCTGGTTTCTTTCTCTTTGTATTTACTTTTGTTCAAATGCAATTTTAAAAAAAGCCATAGGTACTCCAGCTCAATTCAAAACATGACACACTGAAATCTGAAGAAGGCTATAATTCATGCCCAGATTTAGTTGTTCTTTTCCTTGTTTGTTTGTTTAAGCTAACACACGCCTCTGCATTAAAAAGCCACTTTTCTCTACTCTCCCAATTCATCTACACCTGGAAGAAGGTGGCTTTGAATTGTTTTCCCATAAAGAACTGCTTTTCTCATCAATCCTACAAAACAGCAGAAGACCACCTGAGACAGGGATTGGGCTTTTACTTCAGTCATCTAGGAGACAGATCCCTCAGAGGAATTAAAGTGAAAATGTTAATGAATGCAACTGAAAGACTGGCATTCATATCAGCTGAGCAGATGGGATTAAGGAATTCTGCTGCCATGAATCAGACTGAACTGTTTCTCCACCCCCTGACTGAATAAAAATTGACTTCAGTGGGGATTCAATTTGGAGAAATGCTGCAGAATTTGGCTGCAAAATTCAGAATTTGGACAGGGAATTGTATATCAATAGCAAGTTCCTCATTTACTATGAAAGAAGTCCCAGAGCCTCTAAAGACAGAACATCTATACTCACCCAGAAATGTATACAGACAAAAATCTGAATAGAAGGAGCTGCATGGTCGCTTCTGCATGACACAGAGATAATGTGCTGCAGTGAGCCAGGGGGCAGGAGGAAAGCTGCAGTCCTCATCTTTGCTTTTCCTCCCTGATCTCTCCCTAAATGCTCAGCTGCACTCTGAGAAGCAGGCCTGCTTCTCCTGGTGCAAGGAGATGAGTGAGGAGCACAGCAATGAGAAGGTACACGGTTCTTGTCTGCAGTGAGCTTAAGCCAGAGCAGAACACAGAGGGCTTTGGCAAACTGGCAGCCACCTCCAATCGTGTGCTGTCTCTCTGGGCTGATAACTTGGTTGTTCTGAGATACACATATGCTTTGATAAAATCATGAATCAAAAGTTCACTCATGCTTAAGCTACTAGGTACAGATAAGAAAGAACTGCAGCACTCAGCAATACATCTCACCCACTGTGATGGCACAGATCTTACAGTGGCTCCATTAGACCCTGAAGTGATGTGCTCACTCCAGCCTCCACTGCCTGAGCTGTTTGCTCTCCATTCGACTGCATGGTGTGACCATCTATTAGGTCACTCTAGTGTGTTATCCTTGAGTACAAGTGAGCATTAAGAGGTCAAACAGGGGAAGTGCCAGGAAAAGGCACTTGTTTAACACACAAGCTTTAGGAGGCAAGGCATGTATAACCCACAAGGGCTACAAAAGATAGATGGCAAGAATCTGAAGGGCAGAGCCAGAGATTTGCCAAGAAGAAACTAGGTGGGTGTTTCTGAGCAGCAGAAGAGGGAAGCAGCCTCCTGTTTGCTGTTGAGGGCTCAACTTCAGAAATGGGAGTAGGGCCCACATGAATACAAAAGACTTTTGGAATTTCTTTCCAGTAGTTTCCAATGCACAACCCATGATTCAGTATAAAAACATCAGCCTAGTACAGGCTCGCTTTGTTAGCATCTGTTAGCAAGAATGTCAGCTAATCAATACGTTTTTATTGCCAGATACCTACAGGGCTGGAAGAGACACTATTGCTGACATTATTTTCAGTGTTCTTCTTACACCTCATATTCCTGGAAGCAGTTTTCCTTCGCCTTGTGTGGCATCGTTACTCATCTTTGCTGATGCTTATCTACCTGTAGAAATCTGCAAGAGGCCATCCAGAGAGCTCTGGACAAGCTACCAAACTCATACAGAAAACCACCATCTCCTCACCACTTCATCCTGCCAGACTGTCACCTACAGTTGGGTTGGGATTTGGCACTTCATGGCAATGGGGACCCTTGTAGTTGACTTGCACTGTCCCCAAGGAGCAGTTTCCCTGCTGTAGGCGATGAGAGGGAATAGCCAGGACTTGGCAGTACACAACAAAAAATCTTCCCACTCCTGCAATCCAATTTACAAGCAGCTCCTTGTACCACATTTGTGTGTCGCAGGTGAATAGAGCCATAAGCCATATCTGTTAGCAGCCCTTTCTGCAACCATAGACTTCTGCAGAGTAATTTGGCACTTTGGAGAACACATGCTAGCAAGCCTGGAACTGCCTCCTGGAAACCTCCCAGCCTCGCTGCTTGCTTCTCCAGACAGACACCCCTTCTCCCTTCCCGGGTATTTGTGTTTTTCTCTCCTGTACACTGGCAGAGCCCTGGGTTCCTCAGTGCTTTGTGCTTTTGAGGAATCCCAGCAGCACAGACACAGGGCAGAGATTAACTGGCAAGTGGTGCTAAGCCACAGGTGCTTTTCGGTACCACAAGTGCTGCTCCCAGGGTGGATGTGCAGCGTGGAGAGCAGGGTACTCTGAACCAACTGGGGAGCCCTGTAATCAATTCCTGCCTGACCTCTTGGTTTTTGGCAAGTCACTCAGCTCTCAGGGTCCTGTCCTGCACCTTGAGCTATCTGAAACAGCACCATTAAGGCACAAGCTCCAAGCTGTGTCTCTCCTCTGATGTTCAGATTTCCTTTGCAATTTTGGTCAAGTCAATCTCTGTGAACCTGTGCCCCAACCTGGATGTGGCATATCCACCTTCAGCAAGGAAAAACATGCAGTGTTGTGACACCACAAGGGGAGCAGGGGGAGACAGCACCAAAATTTTGTCAAAGATGCCCAGACCCAGTGTGCACACTGCAAAGAACAAGATCTGTCTCTTCTCACATGCTGGTGAAGCCAAGTACCCTGTGTGCTGTGTCACTTAGCATTAATGCACTTCACTCCATAAATTATAGTGTGTATGGGCCAGAGTGAATCTCAGCTGCAAAACATAATCAGCAGAGTAAGTAGCAAGTAGATAGGATATGCCAGCTCCAGGTTACTGTCTGAAGGAAGTAAAATTAAGATAAAATTCATCTACTCTCATTTCCAATGGAGTGAATAAGGCAATATCATTTAAAGGAAGGGGGACACAGCCAACAGTTCCATGCACACTTTGGGAAACACATCAATATCAACAATATCTTGGAATAACATATTTAAGAGAATTATTTTAATTCTGCTTTCTCTCTTGCCTCAGGAACAGTTTCTATTTGTCCCAAGACATGTTGAAACAATAAAGAACATTTTCTCACCAAGCCCCTTCAAAAAATTTTCACTTAAGGCTTTAAAAATTTGGCAAAAAGCCTTCTGCAAGAAACATGGAAATGCTCCTTTTCTCAAAATCGTCTGACTCTCTCACAAATTTTCTGCAGATTTTGATCACCTAGAAAAACTTACATGTTTAAAACAAGATCCTTTTCTGGTAAAAACAAGTGACCTCTCTCCCCTTAACTTTAGAAAGGGACAACATCAAGCAAAACTTCTCAGCATAATGAGCAAACACATGACTTCTGTAAATGCTTAGACATTATGCACTGATGAAGAATGTGCTGTACTTGGTAGGCTGGTTGTGATATGTTTGTGTAGCTGCAGAACAATGAGATCCTGGGGCATCTAGGTGCTAATACAGCCCATAGGATCATCAGGTATTTTGAAGGTTTAGAAAGAAACAGGATATCAAAATGAACACCTGAGTGTTTGGCGTTTGGCTTACATTAACCAACCTAACAGGTCATCTAAATATACCTGAATGTACATAAAGCTCAGGTGAGCTGATCAAAATTAGGAGTTACTTTGCATCATGTCTGGCTGCAGCTTTAAATTCTTCAAAAGAAACTAGCTGAAGTATAAGAAAGAGGCTTACTTCTTCTGTGAACCTCTTTAGAGTAGGATCTGCCAAACTGAAGGTACTGAGGGAGAAGAAACACATCCCTACCATCTCACATGCCCCAACATTTTGGATGGAAACACTAGGTGGAAGTCTGAAATTTTTCGGACTTCACAAGGAAAAACAGGAGTTCCAGCAAGTTCTTTTTTAATTAGTCCTGTGTGGTAGACCATAATGTCACCATTGCTGTTGAGCAACATGTGTAGGCATTATGGAATAGCAAAGGGTAAAAGAACTTGCTATGGATCCCTTTGGCAGTGTCCACCACAGTAGCTCAGAGCCAGCCAGCAGTGGGAGGAGGAGGAAAATGGATTTCAGCATATCAAACAGAGACCCTGCAGTTACAACCATCCCTGATACAGAGCAGGCTCACTGCAGGAAAAAAAAAGCACAGTGAAGTGACTCCTCTTGCATCACATATTCAAGGCCTACACATAAAACACAGCCAAAGCACCAGCATGGTTTGCAGGCTCCTGGAGACACCCTGCATGCAAAGAGGAGGTAGTCAATCTATCCTGTACTCATGTACAATGTGCACTAGTGATCAGGGTAATGGGGAAGAAAAATGATTGAATCCAAAGCAATGCAATCACTGGGGAATGGCTTCCTTGTCTTTGTATCCCATGTAAGGATAAACAATCTCTTCCTCCCTTCACTCACAAGTAACTTAGTGAGCCTGGGTTACTTATTTCACCAGAAAAGGCACAACCTAGGCCAAGAAGATGAATGAGCTACAACTGGGGGTGTTTTTCCTGTTTAAAGCACAGTGGGCAGCAGTGAACACCTAAGTACTTGATATTTCTCGTCCCTGTAAGAAACTTTTAAAGAAAAGCAGAAGAATCCTCAGCATTCCAATCTCCTTGACATTGTTCATGGTGAATATTTGCATAGCAAATCCTGCATACCTGAAATTTCCTTGCCCAGGCTGTGTGCATGCTCACACCTGACTGCAGTTCTGCTGTGTTTGCTGCCATAGAGATTGCTTAGCAAACATCAGAGATACAGCAGCAAACGCAGGTATCATTCTGTTACAAGGAATCTAATCAATTCTAATGTAAAAATTATTCGAATGTTCTTCCTTTCCTCAGCCTAGTATAGAATAAAAGTTACAAAAAGCCTCACAGACTTCCCATCCCTCCCCATCTAGTAAAACCATTTGACAATGCACTGTACGTGTGGCACAATTTGAAGCATCCTTTGGTGTCACTGCAGAGAAGAGTTTTGGTGTTTGACTAAGGTCTTCCAAGTACAGCACCAAAGCTAAGCACATGACCAGGATCACTTCTGAGCTGGATTTACCAGTGAATGAAGATTTTTAGCTGTCACACTTTGAATGAGGATCTTGGCCCTCTGCTCTACTGCTTTAGTCTACTGGCTGCTCCTAGGGTTGGTGCCCCCTGGTCTCAGGGCAGCAAACAGAAAGCAGCACTGGGGCAGGGCAGTGCTGATGAGCATAAAAGAATAGCATGAGCAGCTCAGGACAAAGCTCATAAAGATTCAAGTCATAGGATGAAATGTAGGTAGCAAGAGATGTCACAGCTAACAGGAAATATTTTAAATGCTCCTAAGTATCGAGAGAGTGAGGAAAGAAAGCCCTGGTGGCCTGCTCACCTGGGATCAGGGCTGTCATCCCTGAGCTCAGAAAGAGAACTAGAGAGGAGCAGGGAACAACTGGTCCAGGGTTCTTCTAATCCTTGTGTCCAGGCTGCCCTGCTGCTATATAGGCAAGCTGCTGTGGCACCAAGAAGCAGTGGAGTGCAACCTGTGAGCAGTGTTGGACTCCTGAGGCCAGGGAGTGGTTACCCCAGCACAGAAGAGGGTCACCCATGCTGTGCTGCTAACCACTCCTGGGATCCCCCCCAAAACTCTGCTTGCCCTATGGGGCTAAGAAACTGAAGTCTGTGGGCATCCCATGCAGTTCTCTCTGTGTCAGCGTGGCATGCCCTAGGGAGAGCACACACCTGCAAATACACTCCTTTGGGTGCCAAACAGAACAGGAAAGTGGATCTCCACTGGAAAGCAAAAAACCTCCTGATGATAAACTGTGACTGAAGAGAGATTCTCTTTATGCAAAGCCATGTGATACCCAAAACCAATCCAACTGTCCTTCATTTTGATCTTTACCAGGAATTATTAGCACCCGTCCAGGAGAAAATCCACCTCCTGTATTCTGTTTCCAGCTGGCTCCAATTCACTCATGTTCTAAATGTCCCACTTGGATTCTTCTAACATTTTATAAGGTGGCAGCTTAAATTCCTGTAAGCCATGGCCCCAACTATGGCTATTAGCATACAGTATGAAAAACAATATTTGGGAACAGGAGAGCCAAACTTTGAAAGTGCAGTCTCTAAATATCACTGCAGCTTCAGAAATGAGAGCTTGCAAATGTCCAGAGATTGGGCTGCTCTTGTGTAAACCAGGTCACTTAGAATCTCCTGGTCTGATCACATCTGTTGAAACTTGAAAGAGGTAGGGAGAAAGGGAATATGTAGAGCTATGAAAAGCCTCCATTTGCAACACTGCCAGTGTATATTCATCTTGAATGTCTCCAGCAGGAGAAATCTAAGGAAGTAATCTGCTGTGTTTGCTCTGCTCAGGACATGGAAAAAAGTGGCATGATTTCCCTCTATTAATGGAAACTATCAAGGTTTTTGTTTGTTTTTTTCTGTTGGGTGCAGCCAAGAGAGTCAGCTGACTGGTAATTTACATCTTCCCTCCCTAAGCATCTTGACAAATGGGTTTTTACACAGCCCTAGCTCCACTGGAGAGTGACTTTTTACAAGGATGTGATGTGATAGAACAAGTGGGAATGGGTCTAAACTGAGAGAGGGCAAGTTTAGATTAGATATTAGGAAGAAATTCTTCCCTGTGAGGGTGGTAAGACACTGGAATAAGTTGCCCAGAGGAGGTGTGGATGCCCCATCATTGGAAGTGTTCATGGGCAGAATGGATGGGGCTTGGAGCAACCTGATCTAGTGGGAGGTGTCCCTGCCCACAGCAGCAGGGTTGGAACTAGATATCTGTAAGGTCCTTCCCTCCCAGACCATTCTATGACCCTATGGCAATAAATTAACAAACCTCGTCTCAATTAATAATCTCTCCAGACTGGAAGGGAGTGAGAAGAGGAGAGAAGTTTAAGCTTGGATGAAGATCCAGGTATGACATACTGAGGGTAATACAACAGAGTGAAGGACTAGATAAAGATATTAATGACGCAATCATTAATAACAAATCTGTCATACTCTAAGCAACAACATACCATCTGCCAGCAAGGCCAGTCTAAAATGCCATATGGTCAAACCCCTCAGCCAGTTAGATTTTGATTTCTTCACTTAGTCATGCTCTAACATAGTTGTCCCTGAAACTACCTTGTTCCAAAGGAAACAACAATTTTAAAGTGCAAGCCATGAATATCCCTGATGGCTACAATGATTCTCAGCAGCACTTGACATTACAGCCAAGGTCATTTTTTCCCTAGCTAGTAAGGGATCCTTAGTGACCTATAAGTGCAAGTCTATTACAAACCTGTAGGTCTTAAAAGAGCTAACAGCACATACCGTCTCCAACCTTTTAGGGTAAGTGTGAAGGTGCCTCTTAGATCAGATCCTCAAGATAGCCTGCGGATACTGATGCAGTCAGGTTTGAAATTCGTGCCAAAACAACCCCAAATAAAAATGCTGTGAAAAAAATTCAGTCTCAAGGTGTCTAGTTGGGAAATGAGAGTGCCAAAATCATCTCAGCTATTTTTCTGGGAACAGAGTTTTAAAAATCACAGGCTCATTTCAGGGCTCTGTCTAGGACTCACTCTACAGAAACACTCAATTATCAAACAGTAGAGAACTGACAAGTGTTTCATATAAAATAAACCTGAATCTCCATTTCTTTGTTGTTGTTGGGAGCAACATGATACAGTGGTCTTAAGGGACACATTTCCCATAAGTATCCTGGGTTGCACCTTCATTCTCTAGTTCATGGTTATTGCTTGAGCAGTATTGTATGTGCAGTTCTACCCATCTGGGTGCAAAATCTGCTCTTGCTATATTTGGAAGCAGAGTAGAAAGCCAGTTGGCATCTCCCCTCCTTCCCCCCACAGGATGCCCCTTTATAGCCAAGTAATCACCAAGCACTAGACCATACCTTTAACCAGTCACTCATCTTGACTCAAGTGTTTGTAAGGGTTCCATTAGTCCATTTTCCTGTGTCTAACACCACCAGCATTTGAGCTCCCATTAAACTGAACCAAGGAGACATTCAAACATTACAGATCATCTCAGGATACTTTATATTTAGAAATTGGCCTCAGGCTATAACAGTTCCTGAGATTCCTAGCTCCCTTTAGACCCAAGTTTATAGTGTATCCCCCACAAATCACTTCAATTTCAAATCAGCATTGCATAGTCCCCAAAAGCCACAGAGAAGAATGAGGCTTCCATTGAACAGCAAAAACAATAAACGTCAGGAAATGGAAGACATGGCCCTAACCATATGTAAAATCCAATCAAGGAGTTGTTCTGGTTGTTGGAAAGACATTTTTACAAATACTTAGGTGCCCCCCTATATATTTTATAATTATTTTCTTGCCTTTATTTCACAAAATACCCTTCTCACATGCTGGTTTCAAGGTTACCCTACTCTGGTTTAACGGGAGCTGGCAAATGATAAACATGAGCTGCCTACAAGATAAATCTAGAGGGGAACACACTCCATAGTAAAATCCTCCATTGCATCTGTTCTCTTCACATGAACAACTGCTGCAATGTGGTATTTCTGTTCCAGGATATTTATGTGTTTCATACACCAGTGGGAAGCGATTAGGCAAAGCAGCCCCGACGCTGCAAAGAGCTCACCAGCTGAACCGTGCGTGTGTGGGACGATCAGCTGCCAGTCTGAATCCACATGGATTTTGTTACCTGTTGCCCCTGCGCAACACAGTAATCAATATTAAGGGATTACACTCTAAGAACATGAGTGGGGTTCAGTTTTCTCTAAGTGACCCAGGCACATGCTCAACGTGTTTGTATGAGGAGATCAAGTGAAAGATCCATTAGACAATAAAGCAGCACAAGCCCACGTTCCTGTGGGCTGAAATCAAGGGCATATTTTCAAGCTCTGAGTAGGCTAAAGAAACCTGATGCCTCTGAAACAGCCCTCAGTGTGTACTGGCTGGATAGAAAATTCTCATTATCTTCTTATCCTGCTTTGTGCTTTGTTGGGTTTTTGCAGCCTCAGTAATAAAACAGCAAAGTAACATCCCAGAAAGAGACACTGAAGTGCCACACCATGTTTTCTTTATAAAGTGTATTTGCCTCCAGTAGCATTTTCATAGCAGCTAAACATATTCATGGGGAGAGGCACAGCAAAATCAACCTGTGTCTGGAAAAGTTGCTATGCTCCTTACTTGTTGCAACCTGAAGCTGTTGCCTTCTTTTTTGTCTAATTTTTTCCTTTTTTTTTTTTTTTGATAATTACTGATACATATTTGAGACCTGAGCCAAAATGATATAAGAAGGAATCCTGCTGTGGCTTTACTGATTCTTTGAACAGGTCTTCTGACAGCAATAAACACCCCCACTGATAGCAGAGTATAAGGACATTTCAATTTAGGCCATAAAGCAGCAAAACCAGATGAGTGCTGAAAAAAATGCTAATGTAAGTGCATATGGTGATCTACTACTGCAGGGGAGCCCCAGGTGCTCTGGTAACTCCTTCTGGTCAAGGAGGCTACCGTGCTTTAAAAACACTCATGAGCTAAACACTGTAGCATCCCATGGAAACAGGGAAGTATCCTTCACCCTGCAATCCAGTAGAGAGCTGATGTGTGCTCCCACCCCTGTGGGGCTGGGGGCTCTGATCCCAGCAGGACCACAGGATGCTCATCCTGGAAGCCACTGACAGCACTGGGACTGAACCTGGAACTCCCAGCCTTTTCCCTAACCAGGAGCACAGTTCTTCCCTCAAGATGAAGGAAGAAAAGAGACAAAGTTATATTGACAGTCTAATCTGAGGGCAAATGCTGTGTAGAATTTCCACGTTAGATGGTGATGATAAGGACTCCATAATTTCTATATTGAATGCACAAAAAGATTAATAATGCACTTTCTTTTAATAAATATTTAAGGCGTAGTCACATTGTGTCATTCCCAAGTGCTGCGTGTTACGATTTTGCCCTCAAAACCACGAGATTAATATTAAGATAGCATAACTTGTGGGTTGTTGTTTCTTTTACATTTACCTCCTAATTTCTGGGCCTTGAGTCTTGTTTTCCAGCTATTATTTTTTTCCTGTGACAAGGAGGGTTAGAAACTGCTTTGGTTTTTGAAAGCTGAGATTCCCCCTTAATTACATGCATGGCTCTAGGAAATCCACCAAATATCACATAACTTGGCAGTCTTGCCGTGTTTCATGTTCAAAGCACTTTGCAAACTTCAGTTAATGAATCCTGCTAGCACTGGTGTATTTGGAGTTAGTGAAAAATGATTGCTCTGAGCAGGACTTGGGACCCTGACAAGGCTCTTTGGAGGATCAGACCCTAAGCAAGCTTTCTCAGGGTCATTGGAGGACTCATAACTGGGATTACAGCTTTGGATTCCTCCTATCCTGAAAGCAGACTTCTCTTGTTAAAGATATTAGCACTCAAATAGAGACTCATCCACTCTTGAGCATCTGTTTACCCAGTCTAGGCAATTTTTACTTATTTTGTTGCTGACCTACCCTTCTAGCCAACCCTGAAATTATAAAGCAGTATACAACATCAATAAAAACAATGCGCAAGAAAGGTTTTTTAATTGAAATACCACACACCTCTGTAAGACCTGGAAAGTAGCAAAGCACCAAATGGCAGCTCATGTTTCCACACCTGCCTTTCTTCCCCATCCACCCACCCAAAATTTTACCAGGAGTGTTTATTTGGAGAAAGAAAAATTAAAAGCTAATAGATAAGAGATGCACACTGGGGATTCAGAGGGCCCTGATCTAGGGACAGGGAAGGTCTCATTGCACCTGGAGAGCCCTTTTTCCTTTCACTGCTAAATCCCACTCTTGGGCATCCCTTCTGGAAGGCTTTCTGAGGTTGGCAGTGTTTGGACTGCTTTGAAATGCAAGTCTCTGGCTTTGTTTGTTTTTGAAATGGTTTGAAAGGGAGGAGCAGACGTCCTTGGCTACTAAAGCTGAGCTTTCCCAAAACACAAGCTGCTGCTCTTTGTTTGCTTCTCGTTAATTAGCTGTGTGTCTAATTAGTGACAGGTTCCCTTTGGCTTTCCTGAAACCAAAGCCGCTCCATGTCAGTAGAGGTCCATCAGGGGACTTGTCAGTGACAGAATGGTTTCCAGCTGCTCTGCAGCCCTGCACACCAGCACACATGCACACACACTGCCACTTCCCCACTTCAGCAGCCACTGGTGCTAGCCCTGCCAGTGGAGACACCAGTCCCTTTATCTGCACTGAACCCTTCATTTCAGGCAGGTCCAATATGTAATATCCTAATTCACATCACATCCTCATTCACTGTAGGGACAGATTCACAGCAGGATACAAAACAGGGTCTCAGTTTCTAATCCTCTTTCTAGTTCACTTTCCCTTCCAAGTGTTTTGCTCTGACACTTTGGTTCAGATTCACCTCTCAGTTACTGCAGTCCAATAACACTAATTTCACCCGAGGGTGAAAACTGTTTTTCAGCTGCACAGAGCATCACTCAGCTTTCAGGGCACTCACCGTATGATATTTGTTATTGCAGTTTGTTTACTTAAACTGAGGTGAGCTTGGCCTGTTACCAGCTTTAAGTTCACCTTTTGGGGGACTCATTGAAAAATCCCTTCAGCTGTACATACTGGTGTGAGAAAGAGGAAGGACACAGACTTGCACCATCCCAGGGGACCACTGAGACCATTTCTCCCCCACGCACATGCTTCCTGCTCTTCTCTGCTCACTTCCCCCCTACGGGTTTCCATCAGCAGGTCCCTAAAGAGAGAGAAGTTTATTTAATTCCCTACTGATGTCAGATCCTGTTGGTGCCAGAATGATTGATGGGCAAGCACCATGACTGACGGGAAGATGCGCTTTCAATTAGCTGTGTGGGCCGTTTCCCTCTATCTGCCCTCACTCCTCACAGTCCCTCTGGGGCAGTGCCCTGGTTGCAGGATTTCTTTGTACCAGTGTATTCCTTACCTTCTCTTATATCAGCAGCACCATCTGACACAAACATGGCTTATTTTAAATTAGGCAAAGCTGAACCTGGAGCTCTCTGTCCTGGACATTAAAGAGCCCCAAAACCCATCAACCCTGGGCCACCAGAGAAGACATTTCTCCCAAGAAAGTCACAGGGTTTACAGCATTTGATCCAAAACATCTTTAACTCCTTACATGGTTTTGACTCCTATTTTGCAATAACCACTCTAAGACCTTGAGTACACACACAAACTGGGATCAATCCTAAGAAACACTACCAAGTGCAAAGGAGATGAGAATTCATCTTACTTGGTTTCTTGTTTCTTCAGAATATGTAAGATCTTAGCTCTTGCTCTCACTCTTGGTTAACAAATCCAATCCCTGGCACAGCCGTTTGTGCAAACAGGATGGCATGAGAACATCAAAAGAGTGTTTTCAATCCCTCTGCTCAGCATTAACTTGAGTCTGTTAAATTAAAACCCCGAAACCGAAAAGCTTTCGCAACTGTAATAAAGTCAAGACATCCTTCAGCACCTAAAGTGATGATGGTTAGACAGAAGCATCCTTTGACTTTTCTGTACAGTCTTGCATTAAACTTGATTTTTAAAAATCATTCACAGGATCCCAATGTAGAGCAATAAACTCTGTATTAATGAATCCACAGAGTCTCTCTTCCAGAGTAAGTGTTCAAAGGACAATCTGCTTTGGCAGAAAGATATCCTGGGAAGTATTTACCTTGTAAAAGGCACTTTCTATAGCAGAATCTGACTCTTGCTTAGGAGTGACACATAATTTTCACAAAGGTAATATCTTAGTGTTTCTTTCCAGGTTGCACTAGAAGTAATACAGTTTCTTGGATATGTTTTCCTGCACCAAGATTTTCCATGAAAAGAAACAGTACAACCTAAACATTGACTCCAACCTAGAAGACTGAAACCACTTTCTTGTGTCAGAGTTTTAGCAATAGCCAGATGTGGATGAACAGCAGGTGCCAACAGAAAACATCAGCTCTGAGCTCACATGCTTTTCACCGGCCAAGTCCAAAGCATGAAGCTAGGTTATTATTTCACTTTCCAGAGTACAGGCAATCTAGTCAGTGACAACTGTGTGGAGATGAGAGAAATCAGGGCAGTAATGAAGAACTATTCTATTCTGGGACAACTGGCTCCAGAAACAAAACCAGCAGGCTCAGAGTGGAAGAGATGTAGAGAGAGACTTTGCTGGCGATGTACTGAAGACAGGAATACCTAAGACCTGCTCTCATGATCAAACAAAGCTATTTTGAGGAACTTATACAACATTAAATCACGGCCAGAGAAACTTACCTTAACCTGTTTCACCTGTGATTGGTTCTCTGTGCCCCATCCCACCCTCCATGAACACATTCCTGGTTTGATCCATTTCCAGTAGACCTATACAGACCACATTACAATGCTCACTTCTCCCAACCTACTGGTCTATATATTTCCAGAAACACCATTGTCTTCTGGAGTTTACAAAGCATCTTTAATTTAATTCTGGAAACACACATCTAGAGTTTGCTAAGCATTTATATATAATCAACAAATTTGACATAAACACTTCTGTACTGGCTGGTACAAAGATTCCTTACTTACATAAATTAAACAGTGTGCCAGTATCAACAGTGATTGAATACAGTTAGAAAATCATCTGTCATTTCCAGCAATGAGCCAAATCTTCCTTGTTTTAGTCAGCCAACATAACTCCAAGTCAGTTACATTATGCTTGTACTGTTTGAGGAAGAACACTCCAGAAAACTGGAAATAAATAGCCTCTAATAGAAATCCTTTCCCACATTTCCATGTGGAAAGAGAAACTCCAAGGAATGTCTCTATCATTGCCTTCCAGCCTCTGTTGCTTTTCTAGTTCAAGTGAGAAAATGCCACAGTACATAGAAATGTAGGAAAAAGAAATCAAACACCTGTGAGATTTTGTTTGGGATTTAGGTGACAAGTATGAGCAGATGTGTGAGACTTTCCTGTATAACTCCTTGCTCATCCTTGGTCAACTACGAGGAAAGCAACAGATGGAATTAAAATGGGGCAGAAAACCACAAAGGAACAAAAGCTGTGACATCAGTCAGCCTAACCCCAACCTCAGTTACAGCATGTGAACCTGGAGTAAGTCTGCTAAAATCAGTGCTGTTCTTCCAGACTTACACACATGAAACAGAGGTTAGGAGGTAGTAGGAATGCAGTACTATCACTAGTGTCATTGCAGCCAGTGTGCTGGATCACATGCCTCTCTGGCAGAGGGATGCTATAAACAACTGAAGCCTGACAGTCAGAACTGGTTTGGGGTCCAAAGGTTGGACTGCTTCCTTTGGGTCACACACTGAGGGATGGCAGGGTTGTCTACACACAGCCTGCTGAGCTGTCTAAAATGAAAAGGGAATCTGGCTTCACTCTCCACTGTTTATCTCATGGGAAAATAATTTGTAGGAAAGAAAAAGAAAATGCATTTCTTCTTAGTTTTCTATCAACTTCCCTTGCAATTACACATGGCTTAGATCTGGTGCAAAGGAGGGACCAGGAAAAAGGGAAATAGGGTTGTCTTTGGAGAAGCAGCTTAATTACGTATAATGTGCAGCCAGATCCTACATTTAAAAGGCCATATGACAAGGAATTCAACAGGCCATGAGGGAAGTAAGAATTCGAGATGTCACAAAAACAAGGAAAAAGGAATGTCTCTTTAGATACCACATGCTTTGAATTTTGGAATGCCATTAGTGCCAGCCAGTGCAGCACGTCTGGCTTCAAAGCTGCCCTTGCAGCAATGCATGTGGTTTTCCATCTGTGTCTGTAGAAAAGATCAGTAAGCTGTTCTGGCAGAGCTGTGATGGTCAGATTTGGGATGGAGTTAGAAATAGTCAAGTGCAGGCTAAGTAGCAAGTGTTCACAGAGTCAATACTAACATCTGTATGTGCACTGTGGACAGGTGATGGGATTTTGTGGAAACAGTCCCTTGATCCGTTCCCCTAGACTGGATGGCTGGAATGAGCCATGTGGGGGATGATCCAGCTGGGAGACATTTCTATCCAAATGTCAGCGAAATGTACCCCAGGGCAGGACATCCCTTCACCTTGCCCTCTGGCCAGTGGAAGCGGCGGAGCAAGCGCATCCCAAGGACTGTCTCCAGGTTACTGGTGCCCTCTGCCGACAGCGCGGCAGGATGAGCCTGACGGAGAGCGAGAAAGACCCCAGGCCTCTGCCAGCCTGTGTCGAAAGACCTTGGACACAACGTACGGACCACACCTTGGCATAGGAAACTCCTTCCCTCTCCCCAGTCTGACTGGGTACCCCACGCAGCCACACATGTGCGAAGGGACAACACAGTCACTGTAAAATCATGCACATGGGATGATGGCAAGTGTCATTCTGAACCCCAGCCGTCCCTGTCACTCCCAGCCCCTGTCCAGCCAGCAAGGGCAGGGCTGAGCTGAAGGTATTTACAAAAATCACCAGTATCTGTGTGTTTGTCTTCACTGAACAGCCCCGCAGCACATCCTGGAGTGCATCAGCCCCGACAGTCCTGCACCACAATGGGGCAGAGGAAGAGCAGCACAGCCCAGCGCACTCTGTTTGTTCAGAGTGAAAGAGAGGATTATCTGAGTGGGGCTAAACAAGTGCCCTGAAAGTTCAAGCAATGTCCAGAGACAGCTGAAAACAAGCTGTGCTGCAGCCACTCTGATGGCATAAGATAAAGGGGCTGGTAGCTTAAAGAAAAGGGCTCATTGCACAGGAGAAATGAAGGGTAAATTGCTCTTTTTATTTCCTGTTCATGGCAGCTGGTGATGAATTAGGAACAGAATCCCTGACGTGAGCAGACCATCAGGCTGAGAATTTGGGAGGTTCAGCTCTGCAGGGACCCACTGGGCTGCCTTGCCCAGCAGCACCCTGCTGCAGGGGCTTGGGTTTTGACTGCACGGTGGGTGAAGAGGCAGGAGCTGCCTGGGGACTGCTTGCTGTGCCTGGCAGGACAGCTTCCCCCCCGAGGCCTGTGGAGGGATTAAGGAGAGAAGAAGATGGGCTCTTTGCTAAAATGTACCAGCCTTTGAGGAACCTTCCCTTCCTTTGGGAAGGGAAAGGGCCAGTGCAGCAATATACCAAGATCAGCACACACTACTCGCTCTGGTCTGGCTGAGCTCAACATTTCTTTTCACCATTTAGACAAATTCTAAGTTACAAAATTGGTTCTCATTTCTCGTAAGGTCTCTTTCTAAAGGGGCTTCTCCAAAAAGCAGCGTAAAGTAGTTTAAAACAAACAAGGCACAGCTTTATCACCGAGTCATTTGCTGTAGTGCAAATATAACTAAGGCCCAAAGGACATGGGGCACTTGAAAGATGTGCCCTTCTTCAAGACAGGGCTCAGTACCAAGCTTGAGCAAGATGAAGACAGTAATCCCTAAACTCTGAGGCCCAGAAATGAGATCACACATCCTACAGATGGAAAAGCTTACTGAGACTCTACTCAGATTTTTAAAAGAGTTTATATATTCAAAGCTTTTCTGCTTTTTTTCTGGCTGTATCAGTTTATCTGAAAAAGGATATTGCCTCTCCCTAGAAACTTAGCCTTCCTTGCCAAGATTTGGGATAGCATTATATGGAAGGAGTGATTAGGTGATCCCTTTTAATAACGTTTGGATGCAAGGACACAGGGACATTCATCATTCAGCAAACTCACCTTTTTCAACTTCTGTACATGCAGCACATGGCTGCTCCATCCCAGTCAGTTGGAATTTACAGAAGCAGCCATGCCAGGAACAGACATGGTACCTGCTCCACACAAGCCTAGGAAGGAAAGGAAGCCTTGTAGTTCATTTGACAGTGTCTTTACTCCCTTTGCCCTCCCTGTCACAAACCAGGCTAAAAAGTCTTCCCAGAGCAAGGAAGGGTCTCCCTGTGAAGGGAGCCTTTTCCCAGGCCTGTGTTTGAGCCAGCTGACCTAGGTAAGAGCACTGCTTCCTCACCTGCCTCAGTGCATGCACTCTGCATGTAAATGTGCATAATTCACTGCATCCCACACTTTAGGTGCCAAAGAAGAGCACTGGCCTTGGCATGTGCTCTGCAGGCCCAGGAGGTATGCACTGAAAGGCACCTGCTTTCAGGCTATGGGAACAACCCTATCAGGTCTCCATTAGAGAAGGCGATGACAGTTGCACTTATACAGGTGACTAGGTTTCACCCATAAGAGACAGGCAGGAGGATGCTGTAATGAAGGGCACACCAAGGCAAAGCACCTTCTCTTGGTTAACCTCTGCTCCCCTGGTCCTTGCCACCCACAGTGAGCTAGGGGTGTGCCCTGAGCTAGAACAACCAGTTCTGGTGGCAAAAGCTTGGCTTGTCACAGAGTAAGGGCCAGAGTTTGCAATAAATTGTGCTTTATAAAAGCACTTTCCTGCATGTTTTCTGTTTGGTGGCACTGGAGAACCTCCCCTTCCCAGATGCCCTCTCCTGGACTAGACCTCAATTAACTCACAGCCTCAGGCTATAAATCAAGTCAATAAAAGGGGCTGTAAAATAAACATGAGCAGGTCTTCCCCTTTCCATTCAAACGTACTGAAGTGGCAAAGCCTTTTTCCAAGTGGAGCTTAGGCACCCTGTGCTTCACTGGCCTCACAAGAGGGACTCCAATGTGCTCATACATTAATACAGGTGACCTGATCACTGGGATGCAGGCAGCACTAAGGAGTGCCCCATGGCTTGGAGGTCAGCCTCAGGTCACCTATTCAGAGTTTCCTTGGGGAGGACTGGTTTAATTTACAGCTCACAAGAGCTGGAAAAGATTTTAAGAGATGGAGGTTAAATAAGCAATGTTGTTGGGTTTTATTAAAAGGCCTGGCCCACCAGAACATAAAAGCACACATTTCACCCAGCAGGCCTACCTGACATCTCAAATAAGGAAGAAAAGTAGATCTTCAGCCTCTGAGCCAAAATCTGCTCCAAGGGATGCCCATGAGGTCTGTAAAGTTGGCTGTGCAACACTATCAACACAAAGGACTAAATTCTGCTGTCAAAGCAGCAGCCATGAGAACTATGATCTTCTCTGAAAATTTGCAGAGGAAGAGAACAGAGGGTCTGTAAACCATTGTTATTTGTAGTGCTCCGGTGTCAAAAGCTTCCAGCTCAAAATGGGGCCACAGTATGCCAAGTGCTGTAGCCCAAAGAGAGAGAAACACCCTGCTCTGAAGTAGCGAGATCCCTGTAGGCAAGAGGGGATAAGAAGATACAGCAAGGAGAGCAGAGCCTTAGCCTGGTTCTCCTGATCCACCCATGGCCCTGTATGCTCTCACTGGGTGATGGAGCAGGATAATCCCTTGGAAATAGTCTTTCAAAGTAAGATGACCCAATTTAGGGGAAGTTCTGCCTTTCAACACACTCTCCATGCTGCCCAGCAGCCTCACTCATCTGGTCTACAGAACAGAAACCAGCTTTACTATCCCAAATCACTACCAGTTGCCTCCACACTCCAGAGCCTGCATTAGAATTTTTATAGCCTTAAAAGCCAGATGGAGCTTTGAAATACGTTATCCACCTTCCTGGGTCAAAACCAGCAAAGTAACAGTAACTCCCCAAATCTCTGCACTACCACACCCTTTGGAAATGTTCCATCTCCCTTGTAGCTCATAATCCAGCCCCAGGGAGTGTCTCACTCTTAAGCAGACTGTTTGCTAGGAGCTAAATCCTCGGTGTATTATGATAAAGGAATGGATGAGGCAACTGTTGCCTGTTTCCATTAGAAGAGGGTCCAAAGCTTGTTTAAAACTGAGCTGCTCCTTGCACTAGACAGCAAGCATGTGTGCGTGCACCCATAGTGGAACGAGAAGAGTTAAAATCCTTGGGTCTATCCTTTTGTGGCCACTCTTTCTGTGTTGATTGCAGGTTTGCAAAGAAGTGCTCATTCAGAGAAGCAGGTGAGACATCTTAGGAGTCATGAGATGGATCAGAAGATATAGAAAAAAGGAATTCAAGAGAGGAGGAAAAGAGCTGAAGGGCACTGAAGTCTTCCTGTAAGTCTTTGTCCCTCCTCTATAAATGGGGAACTATGACAATGCTCCTGTAGTTTGTCCAGTTAATTACAGAACAATACGAGGACCTGGGCTGTGATGGATTGGTGATTTACAAGATAGGAGTGTGAGAGCCAGAGAATGGTAATTACACGAGTGCTTCCACACTGCCTATACAACAGACTGTTTGACTAAGAAAAGAATCCCTCGTATCTGCCTTCCCCTCTCCGATAAGAGCCGAATGCCACACAGACCTGGGTAAACAGCAGAGCTTGGCTTCACTCAATCTGGAGGTGATGCCTGTTGTCCTTCCCCCCACCTGGAGAGGCACCTAGGGAGAATGTGCAGCACTGGCAACTGCTCACCTTCGCTTCAGGGAGTGGATATCCAGGACAGAGATAAGAATCACTGAAGCAAGGCCACAGGCAGGGGACAATGGTGAGGCTTGGGCCACAAAGCCATCCATCACTTGGGAAACAAAGCTGTTGTCAGCAGGGGCAGCCGCATCCTCCAGGCATGTCAGTTGTCGAGTGAGTTGGATGACAGGCACGTCAAGGGCTTCAGGGAGATGCCAAGAGGAGAAGAAAGGCTATACAGTGATTGCCTCTACCCTGCACCAGTGCCAGGGAAGGCCACACTGCTTCACAGATTCCTTCCAGGTGAAGAAAGCATAAATGTCTTGATATCAGGTTTGATTTGTCCTAATTGAAGGATCCCTTCAGTAGCTGAGGATGCAGCACTCTTCCTTGGCACAAGGGAATATTGCAGCTGCACAAATTAAAGCCCTTTGCATATTCTGAAAAAAAAAATCGAGGCTCAAAATATTTGGGCTATATTGTTTTCTTTTCTTAATGGTGTGAACCTTTCCCTAGTAAAAACCTATGAGTATCTTCCAGCTCTATGGGTGACAACAAGGTGATACAAGTTTGCTCCAGTTACCCCATCACAGAATGGAGAACATAGGAGAGCAGTAACGGTTGCAAGGGAAGAGAGATGTAAGGTGGTATACATGTCTCCTTCACATTTTATGCACATCCCACACCATTATTAAGGCTTGCCTGAGGAATAGATTTTTTTGATGAGCCCCTTCAGTGAATACTCTTCTTGCAGACTAACCTAGAAGCTCAGTTTGACTTCCTGACCCACTCAAGCCTAATTGCCCTGTGTAGACAAGCCCTCACATGAGTAGCTTCATATATGTGTTGTTCTACCAAATCATCCACCTTGAGGGAACAAGCAAATTTCCAGCAGGTCTGGCTTCCACATGAAAGTGATACAAGAACAGCCTTTCCAAGTTCAGTACGGGCCAGAAGACAGGAATGAAACACATGTTTCTGATCATTTCAGAAGCTCCAAAAGAAGTCTGATTCAGAGAATGGGCAAGAGTTCGAAGGGGAAGAAGGGAAACATCTGTCCTGCTTGAAGTGTAAGGTCTCATTTTTTTATGAAGCCATCTTAGCCACTCTCAACACATGGACATGACATGCACTTGATGTGTCAGCCCAAGGCAATGCCCAGAGTAGTTCACCATGCAGATACTAGAAGTTAAGACATCACAGAGTTTGGAAACTGCTGAATTCAACAATGTAGCCTGACTCATTGTAAAGAATGGTTAAAGTGGAGATGAGGGTCTGAATTTAGACTCACAAATACCAAGGCTTACAGCAGGGTACATTGCAAATTATAAGCTGCTCTCTCTCTCTCCTTTCTTTCTCCTCATTGCAGCTCCTGGGACTTTCCTCCTCTGTGTCATGTTTGGTGACTTTTTGCTTATTTTTCTGCAGTCGGGAGAGATGCCACAAACCTGGAGCTGAGCCCTTCCACCCATTAATCAAAAGCTACAAGTGCTCTGCAGGGAGACAAAACCTCTGTGTGTTTTCTCTGATATTTCTGGAGCACGGCATGGAGAGCAGGGGGGCTGGGACAAGGACCCCTAGTTAGATTAACATTTTATTCAGAGACCTATTAATCAAAGTCAGAAGTGGCGTGAAGCGGCACCAAGGGAGCAAAATAGCTGGACAATCAAGGCGCTTTCAAAAAAACCCCAAAAAAACCCAACCAACCACCCAATAAAAAAAACCTTCTCAGCTTGTCCTGATTTACTACAACTCACTCACAGAATTAGATGGGAGAGGGGGGATTTTCAGCCTCTGTCCAAACAGGAGTGGACCATACAGGTAAATTCTGGCTTTTTTCACATTATGCAAACAACTCTTTGTATCCAGTCAAAAAGGTCCCTATCTTTCTTTCTCCAGAGCATAACACGCTCTCATGCAAGCTTATACTTCTTAATTATTATTTTTGGAAGACTGCACAATTAGACTTCTTTTTCTTACAAGGAAAGACAGGCACAGTTAAGAGGAACGGGTCTGGCCAGCATTCTGCAGGGCCTTTTGGAGAGTAGATAAATGGCCTTATACAGCATGATACCAGCGGGAGTCAGGCACAGATGTGTTGGGAGGCTGAACAACCCCATGTTTGTTCTTGTGGCACAGGTACTAACTCATCACGAGACGAAGCACAGTGACACAGGTGGTACAAGCCTGAAAACACAAAGATGCACTGGGCACAGTGCAAAAGGGCTACTTCATTTTTAGATAAAGATCAGCCGGGGAAAATTCCACACTCAACCCTACAGTTTGCCCCAAGAGCTCAGCCACTGAAGCTCCACATGTTTCAGTGAGAGCCCAGTCAATCCTTGACCTCTGTCTCTGCAGGCTGTTGGAGAACAGTACCTCAAGGACCTATGAAACCTCAAGGCACAGAAGGGAATTGAACCCCATGGCCCAAAAGGGTAATGGCATTAAGAATATTATTCTGTTGAGGCTTGGCCAGTAGTACCATATAAATTAAACAGATCCCAGAGGAAAACCTTGTGGTTTCCTCTGAAACTGGGGCAAGTCTTCTGGAAGAGAGAGGGCAAAGACTAAGACGGGCAGCAACATTATGACCAGTCATGCCAAACAGTTCCTGGGAAACTATGTCAGCTGCTTTATACAAAGACAGCTCCACCACAAGGAAGGGCAGATCTGGCTCTTTCTCAGAGGAGATGGGGAAAACTGTATGTGTGCATGCTCTGCCCAGGAAGAGCCAAGGCATCTCCAGCAGCTTTGGGTTGGTTTTCTCCCATGGTGAGCTCCTGGCAGCTGCTGACAGCAAGGAAACTTAGCGAACTCGATCCCTTCTCTCTTCCTTTGGCTTCTGCCCCCTCCAATCCCAAAACACAAGTATACGGAGGAAAAAACAGATTTTTCCTGTACAGATACACAAGACGCCAGGCAGAGAGGCTTGTGGAATGCACAGCCCAGTGGATCTAGTTTCCCAGAAAGACTGGCCTGGCCTTAGCAGAAGGTTAATTAAGTCTGGCAGCTCAGGGCTGGAAAATGTCCACTTCATGCACTGGAGTGCCTGGCCACGGGTGAAGAGAGGGCCAGGCAAACCATAGGGGCAAAGGTCCATCTGCAGACACATATGAAAAGCTTGGCTGGGCTGGTGCCTGGGTCCTGTGGGAGGAACACAAGACTTAGCCAATGGCTATAGCCAGAGCAGGGTCTTGTGGGTGCAAGGGGAGAACAACAAAACCACAAAAGAGCTAGAAAAACACAGCCATGCCAGGCGTAGGTGGAGATACATTATCTTATGGAGCAGGCATGCACTCTGCCCTCCCTTCTCTGAGCGTCACAAGTGCCTTTGTACCTCAGCCTCCAGAAAAAATGGCTGAGGGCTTGAAGGGGCTTGGAGACACATCCCTCAGTGGGTGTTGTGGTTCACAAGTAGGAAAGCCAAGTGCATCACAGCGGCATAGCATAAAGAAATGAAGTGACTCCAAGGCCATGCAGACCTGATGAAAGCAGGATTTGGCTTCCCTTGCACACTGAAAGAGGACACTGTCCCATATCTCTGTGCACGCTTGAATGTAGTGTGTTTGAGACCGGAGACCTCTGTTCCCATGGCTAGTTCTGCACCTTGCCAGACTGCAGGATACATTTCATGCTCGACAAGAGCAAAGTCAGAGAGATCTCTTCCCAGTGTAGCAGCTTCCAGCTGTACTACACATCAAAAAATGCCCTTGTTCCCTGTCATGCTTGTAGCACCTATGATCTGAGTATTTTGAGAAGACTCATGGCAGCATTTTACAAGGCTTCTGTGAGGTGGCAGCAGCTGCCCATCTAAGTCTGACATCTGGAGACAGACACTGCTCCCAAGACCCTGGTTTCAGCCCATAACACCAACTATTCCAGCCTCTGATTTACTAAAACCTAGAGGCAACTTGACAATTCACTTAACCCTGAAGAGCAGGGGAGCATGGTCCCTGTTCTCCAGTGTGCCAGTTATTGAGAAGAAATATGCAAGACAGACCCCTCGGGCTGAGCACCCTTCCCTCCCACTTCTCAGGAAGCTGGTGTGACATGCATGGGTGCTCTCTCCCAGCTTTGCTGCTGATGAGTTCTGGGAGCCCAGACTTTCTTTCCCTGTTTCTGTTTCTCCATCTTTCCAGTAGGCGTAGCAACTGGTATCTAGCACGCTGAAGCTCTCTGAGATGTGTTGGTGAGAAGTATCTAGGCAACAGATATTATTTTACTAAATATGTTCCTCACACTTCCTAAAACAACAGGTTCATCACAAGGTAGGTAAAAGGATGAACAGTGCCTAGAGCTATTTTAAAGTGTCCCAGCATCCAAAAGATAAGAGACCAAATGCTATATGCTGTGTTAGGATGGAATAAGGAGCAACTGGGGAGCTTAAAAATCTCGGTGTAGCAAAAGAAGGGTGAGAAATTAACAGAGAATTTCTGTGATTCCTTGGCTTACTACTCAAGATAAGTATCATAGCCTTAAATATTTGAGGGAAATACTACACCTAAACAAAGTAAAGTAAGGTTCAAACTGAATTGTTTGCAAAGAAGAGGGAAGGAAAAGAGGCCAGGAGGCATTGGACAAGCCAAGGAAAACATTTTGAGAACACCATGCCACTTAGTGCACTCAAATGTATTTCAAAAGCAAAGAAATAGTTTTTCAGAAGTTATTGCATAGCCAAGCTGTAGGCAGGAGGTATATGGTTGCCCCTGCTTTGAACCAGATACATCCTCTCCTTCTGCCCAGCATTTTTCACTCACAAATCTCAAAGCACTTACAGATGTTCAAATTTAGCATACTTCCGAGATTAACTTTCTAGATTAAATTTCTTGATAACTCTACTCTATAAAATAGACTTCAGTTTTTTGCCTTCTGCTCACAAAGTTCCTACAAAAGCTGCTTTGCTATGAAGCTCCAGGGTGCCTCATGGTAGCCCACTAGTTCTACTGCTTTTTCTCTCTATTACAAGCTAAAGTGCAGCAGCTCAAATAGATTTTATGGTTTATTTTATGTACAGCTTGGCATACACTGACTTGGCTATAGTTGCTCCAATAGAAGAGCCTCCCTTTCCTGGTTTGCTGGACTCTGAACCAGGGGTGGGTAGGTAGGAGGGCAGGGCTGGAGGAGCAGAAAGTCAGAGCCAAGACAGGCAAGGAAATCCTGGCATTCCTTTCTGAGCCTGTAACCAGATCCTCCCTCCTCTATTATTCTTGCCACTCATTCTCCATCTGTAGGAATAGCTGAGGAGACAACTAGGCCAGCTCAGTAGGCAATAACTGCTTCAGCATTTGTAAATACCTAGTAATCAGCCCAGATCAAGCTCCTTGTTGCCAGGAAACTGCCCATCAGGTCTAGCCCTTTTTTTTCTGCTCACTCCTGGTCATGTGCATAGACTTCATACTCTTCATCCTGAAGGCTGTTAGCTGTCAGCTTGGTTTGAGCATTGGTAGCACTGATGATAAACTCTGCAGAAAGGTTCTTCCTCCCTAGTTGAGCATGGAAACCTTTCCCAGGCCGCTCACAGCAGCAAATGAACAGCCAGCAGGGAAAGTTTCCATATACCTGCCAGGAACCTCTTTGTAGGGCTCAGCTCAGACCTTCCTTGCTCAGGGAGGCCAAGGGGAAACCTTCAGGTGGAGAAGAGCCCATCTCATTCAATATGAGGAACATGGGGGAATCCACTCGAGGCCCAAGGATTCAGATGAATTGCTCCAGAGAAAGGTACAAGATAGAGCCCCATGCTGTAGTAAGTTATCCCTTCTAATGGGCAGTCATTAAAACCACAGCACAGGTTGCACAAGGCTCCTGCTGGCTCTGACAGCAGGAAGGAGAGCAGATCTACACAGCCTCTCTGCTTTACAGGCTTCCTGTCCTGAGCACAGATGTCCACCTCCATACCAGACTATATCAGCACTGAGTTACCTTATGCCCTGCTGGTGCCAATGCAGAGGGATGCAGGAACCTAGTAGGATGTGGCTGCTAACTGTACAGTGCCCAAGCTCAGCACCTCATCCCACCCACTTCCCTCACCACAGTGCAGCTCAAGGAGATGTCACCCCAGCACCCCTGGGGCTGCAGCCTGTTTGCAGTGAGCAGGGAGCACAAGGCCCTTGGCAGCACTAATGCCAGGCCAACCCTGTGCTGGCTGATGGATCAGCCATCAGGATTCCTGCCTGCTCCCTTCCCTTCCATGCAAGAGGCTGCTGCCTGCCCTGCCCTCCTACCCTAGAAGAAGCTCCTGTTTGATATGCACTCCAGCTGTTTCCCAACAGAGGAGATGTTCCCTCTCTGACTGACATTTCCTTTGAAATAAGAGAAACACAGCAGGCTCTGGATTCCCAGTGTGTCAACACGTGCAGCTCAGCACCTCCGGGGTCCTGGGAGCCCTTCCAAGACTTCCTAGATCACTGTGGTTAATAGACTCTCAGCCTCTGAGCAACAAAAGCCTTCTGCTTTCCAGGGGAGAAACCCCAAATGCTGTCTGCCCTGGACTGGTTCCATCAGGTGGATCCCACTGCACTGCAAAGCACAAAGATGTATCTTAGGCAGGATCCAGCCTCATGCAGGAAGATTTATGCCACAGAAGCTTGGCTCCAGGCAGAACCACGATCATTAAGACACCTCCCCTCAACTGCAGCAGCCCACTAGGCCATGAGGTCATTGGTAGTTCTACTAACAAAGACCATTTACCCCATCCTCCTCTTTCTGTGCAATGAAAGACACTGCAGCAGACAGACCCTTTTCATTGTACAAGATATAAACCTGGTGGAAACCATTCAGTGAACTATTCTTTTCATACAAAACCTCCAGCTTGGCAAAACCAGTGAACTGCTGGTATAAGTATCTGTTTTTAAAACATGCATTAAAAATATATAAATAAGGGGACCTGTTTAAATGTCTGTTTTCCAGTTAACAAATACTGAAGCTCCAATTTTTGCATCAGAGTTATTTTTCATTTAGAAAGTCAAGTGGGTTGCTAGTAGGCAGGCAGGTGAGCATGAAGATGAATGCACCAGTTGTATGCTCTGGGTTTCAGCTGAATCATTTCCAAATAGATTTTTTTTCCTCTAAAATTGGAAACATCCAAGATAATTTCCCATCCCACATGGATTTCACAATTTCCCATCCCTGGGAACGTAGAGTGCCTAGCACATAGGGCCCCGCAGACATCTACAGATAAAGACAAGGCAAGGTAGGAATGCTGGAAACTCACAAGCAAACAGGGATTGAATTTGCATGCAAATTTTTCCACAGTCAATTAACCATTGGAACAAGTTTAAGGAATACAGTGCCCAAATTTCATCCCAATTTATTCTCATTTTGACAGGACTCAGATGCTTTATGTGGTTTTAGGAATACTTGCCTTACATAACTAATGTTAGACTACCAAGGCATGTCTAACCCAGGGCCCCTGCCCCACAGCTGGGCCTTCCTGCACTGGATCTCCTTAAAGAGATTCGCCCTGGCAGTTTGTGTGCATGGCCTAGCACACACTCCAAAGGCTCCTTCAGTGAACCCTGGCTTTACTGAAGTCATGGCACACCAGACCAGGGCTAGGATTTCACTCCACTGCTTTCAGGTTTTTCCCCACATGTCTGGAACAGAAAATATGGCACTGGATTATCACAACACACAGTGACTTACCCACAGTTGACTTCTCCCAGAGTGTGAACACCACCATATAGTTCAAACTGGTCTGCACTTATTGCAGAGCCTTCTTTCAAATCCACACAGGAAAACAGATGTCATGACATATTTTCAAATTACAGACAATACATCTCCTTTTCTGTTCACCTTTACCTGATATTAGCCTATCTCTTTACTCCTCTCAACACAGAAATAGAAACCAATACAGTCCTTTTTTTTTTTTTGCCTAAGACAAAATCAGCAATGTACAAACATAAAACACTACCTGAAGCATTGTAGGACACTGGAAGGGAATTTGCACACTGAAATTCAGGTGCAGCACTTGAAGAGAGCTTTCTTTCATTTAGGGGTAGGCAGCACAGAAACGATGTTGCTTCTTGCACTCTTGTAAGTCTCAGGCAAAATGGAAAAGGAGCAAAGGGATCATTAAAATGTCATTCTTGACAGATAGGGGTGGAGGGGACGACAGGAGAGGAAGTAAACAAGAACATCAATGTCTTCCTTTCAAAGCCTCCTGCGCGGGATCATCAAATTAATCAGTTTGATGGTTTTGGTGCAGCTTGGCCATCAGAGAACCAAACATGGGGAAGCAGCAAGCTGTACTTTGTGTACATCTTGAGAAATGCTGACAGCAGTGGGAAGGATGGCGAAGAGCAGGTACCAAGAGAACAGGCAGCAGCTCACAGCAGAGCTGAGGATGAAGCATGGAGGGCCCAGTTTGGTTTGAAGAGAGCAGCCAGCTCAGAGCAGAGGCTCTGGACTGGACCTGGGGAGAAGTGTAACAAGGCAGGAAAACATACACAGCTGTGCAGAAAAACTGCCCTCTGCTTCATAAGTTTTAATGTGGACAAACTCCCTGCAGCACATGGGGGTTTATGGAAACTGAATATGAAGCCCAAGTCTCACTGTCATTTTGCCTCGTGTCCCCATGGAACAAAGATTTCATGTTTCATCTTCCTTCTGTCTCCCCGCAGGAATCCAGGCAGCTGACCTAATACGAAGATTCACCTGAGAAAGGTACAAAACAGCCTGAGGAAAAGCCTTCATTTCACCAACAGGTTCATTCACAGAGATCACGACACAGCATATAAGGGGACCATTGTTTCCGGAATAAAATCTCCATTTGAGCTCTCTTCTTTAGCCATGATCAATGGGAGGGAATTAAAGTCTCATCCTGGGAAAAAACCCAGCTTGCTAACACTGTGTTGAAAGATCAGGTAATGGAGATACAGAGCAAGTGTGGGGACCCACTTCATCTCTTGGTGAGCTTGAGAATGCTGGAGGTAAAAGCCCCTGGTGAAAAGAGCTCCCCAAACACAGGCACAACCCTTATCCTATCCCACGAGAGACAACCAAGTCAAGGGCTGTGATTCCTAACAGGAGATGTCAGTGTTTCACAGTACTTCAATCCAGATTTCAGCTCCCCACAGCTCCTCCCAAGTGCAAGGGCATTCAAATTCCCTGTGTGCTGACACGGCTGCCTGTTCAGCCACTGTGTTTTCTGCCCCATGGATGAGCAGAACCAACCTGATAACTCTGAGCTGTTCTGCACCTCTGACCTGCCTAGCCCTGGGGTATTCTCAGAGCACTCACCTCCCACCCATCCTCCAGGCACCTTCCCATCTCCAACAAGAATGACAGTGGAAACCCACGGCTCTCACCACTCAGTGGTGATGGGTAAGGGTTTTTCCACCACCTGCCAAAGGATGGATTTTCACCCTCTGAAGTTCATCAGACAAAACACCCCACAGAAATCCAACACTATTTCTATCATGCCCATAGCACCATGATGCCCAGCTTCCTCCCCCTCTCTGTTTCAGTCTGATGCTTCAGAACAAGAAAAGGATTGCTTAAACTCATAGTTACTTTTTTTACTTCAAAAAGCAACGTCTGCTGCTTGGGCAACTAAGTCTGGAGCATCACTGTCAGCCTCTTTGGGCAGACACATCACACACTCCATCCTCTCCCAGGCCTACATCTCACGTGTATTTCACTAGCAAAAGCAGACCGGAGGTTAAAAGGGATTTGCTGCCCTCTCCCGAGCGAGTCCCAGTTACGTGTCACTGCGGTAGCAGCTCTGGAGATTGACTTTCCCTCGGTGAGCACAGCTGTTCCCAGGCAAAAGGAATGACATCGATGTGGCACCAAACAGCTGTGCCAGGGCAGGTTAGAAGTGACCATCAGCCCTTTCAGGCGAGGACACAGAGCAGCTCCACAGCCCGAACCATTAGGGATCCACAGAGGCCATTACTGGCATTTCAATTTCATTGCTCTCAGGTGAATCCTCCTCTGTGGAGGAAATACCTCCCAGCATGTTCTGTTCTCAATAGTCACAAATATTGTAGAGCAGAAGCAGACCACAAGGTGCAAAGAAATAGGAAAAACATTACTTTAAGATTTAAGAGGGTGATTTGGTGGGTTTTTTGGACTAAAGCCATTTAAATTTGTTATTCGTTATATTTTAATATGTTAGCAGCACTCGATCCTGTCCTTCCAGGGAGCATATAGCTTTATCTAGACATACAGTATGTACACACACACTATCTTCAGAGCAAACCTCAACACTGCAACCTGCTGCTTTCAAGGCAATTCTCCAAGATAACGAATCATTCAGAGAAACCTGTTGAATTAGCCTGTGCTCTCCATTAAAGCCCTCCAAAATCAGGCCTTTGAGCCTGAGGGAACTGCTGTTTCTATATGCAAATATACAAAAAAAAGGTAAAAGCCGCTTCTAAACATTTCTAAAATATTTGTGCTCCCATATACCCTAGAGCAGACAAGATGCCCCATGATGTGGAGTCACACTGCTTTGCTTGGCACTCTCTCTGGGATGCCCTGCATGCTTCAATCCTGAAGGGAAATGACAGATTTGAAGAAGGCCAGGTAGCCTCATACTAATGACCATGAAAAATGTCTTGTACAGTTTGTAAACAATGCAACAAATCCCAGATCAGGCTGCCACCATGGCATCCATCAAACATTCTCACTTGTGCACAAGCACAGCATACAGCTGTGACCATGTGAGACAGGGACGTGCTATGCTTCTCCAGGACTTTCCTCCACATGGTCTCCCCAGCTGCTGCATGGAATTGGCCTGTCCCAGTGGCAAAGCCTTGAAGTGGATGATAACAAGTTGTTCTCCACATGTACAAATGTGATATTTTCAACAGACACATGAGGATGCAGAACCTATGAAAGTGTAAGTAAAAAACAGGGGCAGGTTCCCAGGAGTCACATGGACAATCTGTAAACAAGTACCTGCAGTAATCTTGAAGCAAAACAGAGCAATTAACACCATATGGCACAGGGACTGAAAATCTGATTCTCTGTGGGATTATGGGCTAAAATTCTCTAGACTCCAAAATCAGCTTGCTTTGCGTTCAAGCCCTCTTTTACTCTGCAAATCATTCAGAAGTCACCATGAAGACAACTGAGAAACAAGGCATTTGGAAGAAGGAAGAACCAGTGTGCCCTTCCCAGTGCCATCTATCAACCATTTGGTCTTTCAGTTAGGAAGTGCTGACCTGCTTTTTAGACACCTCAGGTTTGGAGCTCTGCATTGTGGAGGCTGCAAACATTTTGGTGTGGTCTCAGGTTTTTTTAACCTGGTAACTTTCAGAGAAAGGTGCTGCTTTGGAAGCATCTGAACCTTTGGCAGTGCAGTAGCCTGTCCAGCAGGCCTGGCAGCCCAATCCTCCATGCCCAGGTGTTGGATCAGCCTCGATACTAGGAAGTTATTTGCAAAACAGCTTTATAGGCTGTGTTTATCTTTGCCATATTTTACTACTGTTTCCCTTCCAAAGCCTCTGTACAGCCTTGGACAGTCCCTCCTTCCAGAAAGAAAACCAGTCTTCCCTTCAGCAGCATCACAGCAGATCCTCTGCTGGCCAGTGGAGCAAGAAAGCATCTGTGACATGCAGCTTCCTGAGCCAGGAGGAGCCAAGACATGCAGGCTCTAGATTTACGGATTATAGATGCTGCCGTGGAATACAGATCACTCTGCCCTCCGTGCAGTTCATTACCACATTGCTATGGCTGCTCACATTCTTCACAGGTGCAAATGATGCCAAAAAGGCTTTTTACCTTTCACGTGCCAAGACTTAATGATGCAGAGTCAGGACCCCTCCTGCTTTCCCTGGGAAGCGAAACCAAATTCAGCAGTTGTTCTGCCTTTATGGGCACACTGAGCCCTGAAGGATTTCTAGCCCCCACAGCAGTGCTGACAGGCAGTCACAGGGCTGGGATCGTGCCTGCTCCCAGCCCAGCCTCTCCCAGCAGCTGAACCCTGCCTATGGCACTGTCAGCACTGCCCACGTGCACTAGCAACATGCTCTAACCCAGATAAATTCAGCTACAAATCTGCAGGCAAACCCGGGGATTCATTCTGCCACACCAAGCACACTTTGCAACAGCACTGGGACAGCTAAGGACCTTTGACATCGCTTGTATGCATCAGTAAAAGAAAAGGACTTCAACAACAAGCATAAATCAGCTAAAATAACAGTATAATTGACCTAAAGAAATTACAAGGAAGGAGTGAAGGGAAAACAATGAGTTGTGCTGCTTCCTTACAGATCTGCATCTTGATTCTGGGAAAAGGACAGTGGGGAGGAACAAGCCAGAAAATAGGCTTTCTATTACTGTGCAAAGTTTGTTCCTCAGGGGAAAATAAATTTTAAAAATACAACAGTACTTAAAAATCAGTGATTTGAGAGCGTTTAGGCCTCATGGAGCACCAGTTTGGGCATCTGAAAGGAATGGAGCTGTGTCCCCTCTCAGAGCCCACGGTCATGCCCATATTGCAGGGGATGCCAATGTACAAGGTGCATTGGCTAACGTCCAGCAAAGTGCAATGCCCAGAAGGAAAAACAAATCTGAACTGCACCTCCATTTCCTGGGGTGTCTTACAGCCAGTGAGGTCAAAGTCACAGGGGCTAGTGCTGGAGGGATATAGAGCAGAGCAATGAAAATTTGGAAAGAGACACCACTTACCTCAGCCAGGCTGGTCCTGACACACACAGCACAGGGATTGTCTTCCTCAGCCTTCGACAGCATCTGCCCTGCTGCACGTGAGAGCACTCACACTGCACACAGGGCTCTGTCTTCCCCTCAGCTCCTTCTCACGAGCACCTGCAGCTTCTCACTGCAGCACTCGGTGCTTTTGGGGCCAGCACAGCCCCCTGAGCTGAGCTGAAGCAGCCTGAGGCAGAGAAGCACCAGGACTCCTTTTCCCCTCAGGCAGCTCCAGAGCACCCAGACCAGCTCTTTCCACCCCCTCACGAGCTTCCCTCAGTGGCCTCATGCTGCTGCACCTGTGCCATCACTGCCACCACCTGTGCCATCACTGGCCAGTCACCTGTGCCATCACTGCCCCCACCTGTGCCATCACTTCCCAGTCACCTGTGCCATCACGGCCCCCACCTGTGCCATTACTTCTCAGTCACCTGTGCCATCACTGCCCCCACCTGTGCCATTACTGCGAGCTTCCCTCAGTGGCCTCATGCTGCTGCACCTGTGCCATCACTGCCACCACCTGTGCCATCACTGGCCAGTCACCTGTGCCATCACTGCCCCCACCTGTGCCATCACTTCCCAGTCACCTGTGCCATCACGGCCCCCACCTGTGCCATTACTTCTCAGTCACCTGTGCCATCACTGCCCCCACCTGTGCCATTACTGCTCAGTCACCTGTGCCATCACTGCCCCCACCTGTGCCATCACTGCCCAGTCACCTGCCCCTGGTTGTCCCATCACTGTCACCACCACTGCCCTGGTGTCCCTGGGAAATGGGTTCTTCTCATGGCTGAGCTCCATTTCTGTGTGGCCTGAGAGCTCTGCAGGAGAATGAAACCCCCATGACCAGGGTTGGGGACTGAGGGCACAGGGTGTTCACCCCTCAGCTGTGCTGACCCCAATAAACCCCCTCTCTGCATCACAAAGCAATAATCAGCCACTCAGTGGCACTAGAAGAAACTCCTCACTTCGCCTGGCCCATGGTAGACACCAGCAGTTCCAAAGTTTAACCCTATGGTGCACTCTGGCAACATTTCCACCTGTCCTCAGGATTTGCTTTGCTTGGCACAAAGTCTGAGTGTGAGGAACTCCAGGGAGCACAACAGCATGCAAGATATCCAGCACTGAATAGAAAAATAAGCCATTTACATCATCATGCATCATTATTTTATTTCAATTTTCATTTGCTTCAAAGATATTTAAGGGACACCACAACCAGCAGTAGGCACATGAGTGGGGTTTGCAGTTTGAGCCTCTGAAGATCAGATCTCTTGTGCCAGGTGCTTTACAGACACAGTCAAACAAGTCTTGCCTTCAGCATGACTTTCTCATAAACATTCCGGGCCCGTCTCACTCAGCTGAAGTCAGTCATTAAAACTAAAAGTAGATTAAAAGGAATGCAGTTAAGGCAAAATGAGTGGGCTTCTAAATACTCCCTCCCCCGAAAGAACACTGGAAAAGATGCAACAAGCAAGAAAAAATATCCTTTCCTTTTACTGATGGGAAAACCAAGGCAGGAGAAGTCTAAAGACACCTGTCCAAAGATCCAAAGGCAATCTGTGGTAGCACAAGGAAACTGTATTTCTTCATTTTCCTAGTCCAGTATCTTAACTGTTCAATGCTCACATCTGTTCTCACCTGACCCAACAGAATCAGAACCATCCTGGGAAGTATGGCTGAAAGATTCTAGCATAGGAGGGATCAAGCACCATAGCCCCTTTGAGCTTATGAGCTGTTTGAGGCAGTTCTGATTGCTGTAGTTTATGATTTCCATAGTCTACGAAACCAGAACCACTTCCAGCTCAGCAAAGCAATCAAGGTCATGCTAAAGAGTTTAAAGCATTAAGAAACCACAAGATTAGGTCTTCAGAAACACAGCAAGTGTCTGATCAATTCAAGTCCTGATTGAGACTGCAGTCAGGATCAGTTGCTGCACTGAATTGTCCCCTCTGGGTATCACAAACCACAGGACCTTGGCACAGCATCCCCCAAGGGGAGAAGGGTCTTCAGTTTTGTGATGTTAATCATTGTTGTAGGGGTTTCTTGAAGAAGATACCCAAGGGTCTACCTGCTGGTATAGTTCTTGGGTGGTGCTCCGGGCTTCAGAGGTCATTCTCCGAAATTTCTGCACGTAGACAATGATGAAGATACCCAAGATACCCTGGAGGAAAAGGAGGATGAAGAGACAGAGCTGAGAGAGGAGAGCCAGGCTGCAGTACCAGTGCTGGCATGTGGAGACAATCTCGTCTTCTGTGAGATAAGCAATGATCCGGTCCTGCAGGTGAGCTGGGGATCTGCATCTCACATCCCTGTACAGGGTGCGGTTCTGCTGCCACTGGAGCCAGGAGCGCAAGTAGAGGATATCACAGTCACATTCCCAAGGGTTGCCCTGCAGATAGACTACCTGGAGGCTGTTAAGGTTGTCAAAGAGCCCATTGGGAATAGAGGTGAGCCTGTTGTTACCAAGGTGGATAATTTCAGCTGAAGGACGGAAAGCAGCAGGTAGTTTTTCTACAGTTAGGTCTTTTGAGGTGCAGTCAATAATGTTGGTGGCACACCGGCATGGCACAGGGCATATGGGTATCACGAGTGGAAGGAAGCCTAGGAGGGTGAAGAAGAGAATTCCACTGTTCATCTTCACCTGCAAACACTTCTCTGCTGAGACCGGATGAGGTGGAGACCAGGCAAGTAGACACCACACACTCTAGGCCTGACACCTTCACAGGAGATGTGAGAGCTCTGAAAAGAAAAAAGTTAAAAGAGGTGGGCAAATTCTTGGTCTCTCATTATAGGAGAAGAAATATTCATGGTCTTTCAACCCTGGATTTGAAGAGATATATGAACACATGGCTACTGGAAGGCTTACAGGCAGTCATCAAATTCATTTTCACTACTCAGAAGTGCACAAGAGCTGCTTGTATTTTCAGTGTTACTGGAGGCAAATTACTAGAGTAGCCAAGAAAATTTCTGACATCAAAAACTGGAATATGAAGCAGCTCATGCCTTATCATAGCTCTGAATTATATCTGTAAGCAAAGCTTTGTTCATGCATACTGCAAAAGGAGATTCAGAAGTAAAATTACAAGTACAAAATAGTCTTTCCAGTTTTGAAAAGAAGTGATAAACAGTCCTTGGCCTCAGAGAGGGTGTTGACCACTGAGGGTGGAGGTCAGTGCAGTTTTCCATGCTAGACACTGTACTAGCAGGTGAATAATCAGCAGGTGAATGATCTCCTTCTGGAGCTGTGACTGTGCTGGGAGACATGGGTCAATGGACTGTCTTTTTATTACAGACTCATTCTACTGCTGAACACATGAGCTGCTATACCTTCTCCAGGAGAACAACTACACATTCCTGCAACAAGGCAGTGCTTTCCTGTGCTGTCAGCCAAATAAAAATAAAAAAACTCCAAGAACAGAAGGTAGATTTGTTGACTTACCAGAGTAGTTTGATCTTCGCTTTCTTGCTGGCTTTACAACACAAGAGGAAGGTCTCCAGGCAGTCCAGCCAGTGCAAGAGTGTGTGCAGCTGCATAGCTGAACTCCCAGATAACCCCCTTGCAGCTAGCTGGCTGGCAAGATAAGAGTCAGGCTCATCCCAGGGACACCTCCCACACAAGGCCTTCCTGCAATTCTGTTGCACATCACCGGAACCTGAGGCTTCATTGAGCAAGTCTTCCAAGAAATGGGAACGGACACTGCTTACAAGAACATGTTTGCTGGGAGAGATGCTGACAGCACTGGTAACTGTGATTCTGGGCCCACACGCTGCGTCCAACAGAAACATTGTGAAGTCTCAATTGCAAAGCAGTAACTCAAAAGCATTTCAACCTGGAAGACATCATTACTGGTTTGCACCACACTCCCTGAGCACTGTGGCCTTTGGTTTCCCATCTCAAGACTGCACTTGGCAGAGTAGTGAGCACTTTTCTGGGTGCTGACCCTCAGGTTTCCCTTGAAG
This sequence comes from Acanthisitta chloris, assembly GCF_000695815.1. Lineage (NCBI taxonomy): Eukaryota > Metazoa > Chordata > Aves > Passeriformes > Acanthisittidae > Acanthisitta > Acanthisitta chloris. The sequence continues at coordinate 16,910 of NW_008693412.1, read as the reverse complement.
CAGTGACACAAATCTACTCCTACTTGGTAGTGAAAGACCTGCTGACAGATATGTACTTCCAGTCCATCTGTTTTTGCAGAGAAAGATCCTCCAGACACTTGCATCCTCTCATTATTGTTATAGGGGTAAAATATAACTTGTGGCGTTTCACCGTCTACATCAAAACAAACTGGTTGGTTTCATATGAAGGCCAAAAGCCTGGGAAAGACAGTGCTCTGAGTGTCTGCTCTTTGGGAAGCCAAGTGAGTCTGCAGCTCTCAACGAGTGCAGTGTGCAGTTACTAAGACTGACCACATGTTTTATTCAGAGGCTGCATTACACAAATACTTAAACAGGTAAGTCCAAGAGTCAAAACTACATTTAGGTGGAATCCACTCTTCCCATGGCCATGACACCTTCACAGACATTTTTCTATCATCAGCCTGACCAGGCCTTCACTATACTCCTTAGGCTAAGGCCACCAGGATTACATTGTGAAACTCTTGCCCCACTGGGCCCAACTCTCCATAACCTTGTATTATGCACATCATACAGAGCAGAAACAATGAACACCCTAAACTGTGCTCATGTTAAGAGAATTGATGATGTAAACAACAGCAGAATTTGTTCCTAACCAAGGAAAAATCTTTGATGCTTTAAAGAAAATAATTGAGCTTTAAAAAGTTGTGCTTTAAAGAAAATAATTGAGCTTTAACTTTCTAGAAAGTTGGAGCAGATCATTCCAGTTATTTCACTGTGGTGGGCAGGCAGAGTGGGAAAGGGATCTTAGGCTAACGAACCAACTAACAAGTTTTTCTTGCAGGGCCTGCTTTCCACTTGGGAGCAGCTTGACTACCACAGGCCAAGTTTGCTCAGCAAACTTTCCTCATCTCATGCACTTGGTGCTATGTTTGCTCACAGGCAGGTGTTCAGGCCAGGCATGGCATGGAGCTGGTCTAGAGACAGACTCATTGTGGCTCTGCACACTGCACGGACTTGACAATGCTCCACTTACAAACTGGATTTCGTGGGACTGGATCCTGCCCATCTGCCCACTGCTGATTTAGACACCACTCCTATAGAAGGCTTCAAGATCATCTTGTTAGCTTCTGACATAAACTGGCCAGAAATCCCATGCAGGAAGCCCTGCCTGGAGCCTGGTCTGACAGAACTAGATAAACAGGGTCAGTTTTGCTTTCTCCTGCCCATGATGTATCACCAATGCCACTCAAGCAGGCTGAAAATTAAACAGAAGGAGGTTGGTTTTTTGAATGTATTTATTTCACTGATCAATTCAGGTAGTAAACATTAATAATAATAACAATAATCATTTAATAAAATGGATATGTTTTAAAAGGTTTCATTTTTCTTTGTTCACAATGACAAAATGTTCAAACAGAAATTTACAAAAAAATATTATTATAATAACTCAACAGATGGACAGGAAACAAAGAGCCTAGGAATGGAGCAGGGGGTAAGGAAGGTGCATGGCAGGAAGAAGCCAGCGTTAAAGCACAGCAGAGTTTGTGAGGAGGAGCAGGGAACGCCATCGCAGAGCACAAAGAGTGGGGTCCCCTCTTTTGAGGGGAGGCATGCAGGGAGGCAGCAAGGACTGCACAGGCAGGACCAGCACAGCAGCGGCACGGAAGGAGTTCATGCCATGGCTCCAGGCCCAGTCAGGCACAGGGGCCAAGATGTACCGACAGCCCCAGCTGCAGCCTGGGATAGCCCTGCAGAGTGGGACACCATCCCTGCAGCCACTCACTCAGCAGGGCAAAGCTTGGCAGAGGCGTGGGAATGTGCTGGAGGTGTAGGGATTGCACATGAGGCTGTGGAGGGTTGCATGAGGGGAGGTGTTAAATTACTTTCCTATCCACACTTCTTGCTGCCAGAGTCAAATGGCCAAGCCACATGTGTTCAGGAGTCTCTTCCGCACTTACTGTGTGACTTGATGTCACAGTACAAAACACTCCTTTAATAAACAGATGCCACCTTCCAGGCTAGAGTCTGAACCCCTGGTGCCCCCCACAAATCAGTCTCTAATCCCTTTCCAAGCAGCCCCCAAACTCTGGCACTCTGAGCAGGGAATCTCTACATGGAGATGTGATTTCAGAGGTACCACTGCCCCTCTGTAGAAGCCATCTCTGGTGCCTCACTCCTGTGTGCTTTTTCCTAAATGCGACTTGAACCATCTTTGCCAACTGGTAGTCAAAGGTTTCAGCTCTCTGTAGAGGACAGACTTATGACTATTGACTTGATGTAGGAGCCATGTGCACTGACCTGATGGCGACTTCCTCACTTGGAGGGACAGGGGCAGATCCACCCTCAGCAACCCTACCTTGCCTGTGACCAGTGCACAGCCCAGCATAAAAGTTGTTGGCTGCTCTATGTCCATGCTAAAGGGTAAAGGTCTCCTTTATCTTCTAGGACTGAATCTGTTTAAAGGAGGAATGTCTCCAGCTGGACAGGGCTCATTTGCAACAGAACACCCTCCTCACCAACAAGACTAGTGTAACAAAAGAAGAGACAGGTACTTCAAGGTGTTTCCTGTTATACCAGCACAGACAAAGCTAAGAACTCAGCAGACCTCCAGCTTTGGACAGCAGCAAAACAGCTCCAGAAAACCTGGAGAAAGCTTCTGTTTCAGGCTACTCCACCACTTGATCAAGCACATCATGCAAAGAAAGGTTTTATTTCCTCCTTAGGCACCTTGGTTCTGCATGTTACTGAAGCCAAGCTGAACCCTTCTGCTCTCCTAGGCTAGCACTGCCACTTATGAGCCCAAAATAGGGGAGAATGAAAAAAACAAAAACCCAAACACTGTTAGACACTGCTCTTGCCCAGCTTGCACAGTTCTGCCGAGGGGCTTCCACCCTCACTTTGTCCTTCCACATGGTGCCAGGATCTCTCCCCTGCCCCTACAGCCCATGCTCTGGATAAGCAGAGACTCTGTACAGTGAATAACTGGAACCAGCCAAACTACTCACCACCTAGATAAGTCCTGACCAGGACTCCAAAGTCCCATGGGGGAATCAGACAGACACAATGCCTAATAACAGAATTTATGGCCTGACTATTCCTGGCCAACCCCGTGCTTCCTACCCAGGGAGATCTACTGGGGAGAGCCAGAGATGGAGGAGCAGATACAAAAGGGGAAAGGGGACAGAGGAATCAGCCAAGGAGCAGAAGGGCCCAGCCCATGGCAGCACTCCCTGGAGTCAGAGGGAAGACCAAGTGTCTCTCACTCCAACAGCCCTGATTCCCTGCGAGCACGGCAGTGTTGCTGGTGAGCCCTGCCCTGTCAGGCACATCACATTCTGGGGCTCTGCTCTGGCTGAGTAAAGTTAAAAATACTGCAGGAAGCAAGAACAAGACAGGAGCTGCTGACCAAAAAGTGCTCTTATCTCTGCCCAGCAGATCCAACAGCCTTCCCAATATTAAGACAGGAAGACCCCAGGACTAGGGAAGGAGAGAAGGGATAAGTGCAGGGGAAGTGCAAGGGAGCAAGTGCCAAGTCTGCTGGGCTGTGCCCAGCCCCACACAGTGACACTGCTGCACCTGCCATGCTACCCAGCACCTGCCTGGACAGGCAGCCTACAGACCTCGGGTACAAGCATACAAAAACTGACCCTTCCCCAGGAGAAGCTCAGAGCCAGCAAGGTGCTTGTGGGACTGCAAAGCCTGGGGATAGGGCACAGGTCTGCATTCAGGGTTGGATTTCAGCCCTAGGGTTCCTACCCCTTCCAAAGCAATCCTGACCAAGCACTCTGGCTGCCATGGTGCTCTTCAGAACAGACACTGAAGACACAATGCAGCTGGGTAACTAAAGAGACCCTCACCCAGCTACTACACGGCCTTGGGGTTCCTCTACCAACACCTCCAGCCTGCCATGGGAGGAAACCATGGTAGGAAAGGTGCTCACTCCCATCATCTCCTTGCAGGCAACAGTCAACAACTCATCCTCTCTGCCAGAAAGACATAACTGAGAGCAGGAGAAGACGTTTTCATCTAACCAACCTCACGAGACAGTCCCTTACTGCTCAGTATAAATATCCTGCATTTTCTTGATAGGTAAAACAGAACGAACCAACTAAAGAAAAAAAACCATAAAAACCTGGATGGGAAACCAGGCAATCATCAGGACTCCTGAGCAGGTCAGTGCACAGAGAAACCCTCAGCCCCAGCTCTCTGGGACAGAGCTGTCCCCAAGCTGAAAAGCCCAAGCAGCACAAGGTCAAACTCACAGGAGGGTATGGCTGCCTTTAGAATGCTTGTACTGGCCCCAGACAGGGGGAACAGGGACAGGGGCACAGCACCTCAGTGGGGAGTAAACATTTACGTGCATTGACACAGATAGTCTTTAAGTTTGTACACCAGAGAAACCAGGACTTGAAATACCAGAGCATTCCCAAACAAGATATTAGTACATAGGAAAGGGAGATCTTTTTCTTTTCTGTTTTTTTTAGGATGCCTTAGAGACTTCCCAGGCTAGTTTCTTTAAATAAAAAAAAAAGGAAAGAAAAAAGAGAAATAAAAGAATAATTATTAAAAAAAGAAATACACATCAGTAAACTGTTAAGTGAACAGCCTCCTCCACAATCCAGCTGGCCAAAAAACCAGCATTGCTGCTAATAAATTAGAGGGTGCGGGTACAGCTCTTGCCCACAAGTCTCTACAAAACAGGAAATCTTTTCTAAACGTTCACAGCTCTTGCCAGGTCTCAGATGGTCACTGGGGGATTCCCTCTGCCCTCTGGGTACCTGCCTCTCACTGATCCTGCATCTGCTGCTGCATCTTCTGCAGCATCTCTTGCATCCGCCGTAACTGCAAGAGACATGGAAGAGAGAGTCAGAAAGAGACCTGTTGTGGCTAGTGATCCACACTGGAGACAGCCCCTTGAAGCTGGGGGCAGCCACTTGGAGCTGACAAAGGGATCCCTCGGAGTATTAACTCCTGCCTGAGCACCGAGGCACCTTTATCTGGTGCAGAATGGAGCCACATTTCCCTGACAGAGAAAGCCACAGCTTTCACACACTGTCTTCCACCCCAGGAGCCCATGATGGTGGGAGGCAGGAGTGGGAAGCCTCAGAACAGCCTCTACAGGGAAACCCTAGAGAAACTCCTCAGATTTCAGCTCCAGCACCAAGGAAGCATAGAAGTGGATCTCACCTCCTCATCCTTCATCTTGATCAGCTTCTCTGTCTCAGTGTCGGGTGTTGGAAGAGGCAGGATAGGAATTGGGCTTTCTATCCTGTTGTCCTGAGTCAGCTTGCTAAAGAGATGGAGAGGGGGTGGGAAAACATGGTTAGTCATGGCTCAGGCTGGCTGGCTTTGGTGTCACCACCTGCCACTCTTGATTGCAGACTGGCCAGTAACACAGCAACATGCACCCAGCCACACGGAGAGGCCATGGGGCAATCCAGTGCGGGATGCAAAATAAGACCAAAGTCAATAAAAGTTCTTGAAATACAAGTGTGTAGGTAACAAACAGAAAATCTAAACCAGGCTTACACTGAGAGCAAACACAGAAGGGGCTGATATTTCCAACCACCTACTGTAACTGCATTGGCAAACTTAGCAGAGATATTTACAGACGATTTATCTGGTCTCTTTTGGCTCTCTTGTGCATGTGACTACACATATACACAGCACCAACACAAACTACCAGCATCGCTAATGCACTACATGCTCACCATGGCCCTTTTTTTTCCCAGAAAGATAAAACCAGGGGAACAATTCTATTGCTGCAGGTCTGATAACAAAGCCTTCTCTCCTGTTCAGGAGGTGGGAGGCATGAGGCAGGCACGGCACAGCTGCATTGCAATGACGGCTGGGGGTGCATATGAGTGCAGGCAGGGAACACAGGAAGAAGGCGACTTTCTTCCAAAAGTCAGAGGAGCTCTCGGTGGGTGAAGAGCGGATGGTAGTAGCCAAGGGCGACTGGGCTGAAATTGGAACTTCAAGATGCCACTTGCAGGCGTTCACCACTTGGAGTCACCGTTGGCTCACTATTGAGGCAATTCCAGCCCTAGAGTTCAGGATCTCCTCCCAAAACGACACCCTAAAACGTCCTGCCCTGGTTTTATGAGACTTATTCACTGGCAAGGAACTAGCCATGGTGTGAGAAACGCTACCAAACTGAAGCTTTTCCTAAGCTTAGCAACTGCTTTTTCATTGTGCTCTTCTTTTAATAGATACACAGCCTACCTAAATAGCAGCTGTGACACTGCTCACACAGCTCTAGCATTTAACATAGTTATTTTGAGACTCTCTATATTCACTGATGAAAAAAACAGGCTTGTCTGCTATGCAAAAGCACTGGCATACACTGTGTCAATAGAATGTGCCAATCTGCACGTCTGCACACATACAGGGCTGCTTCTTGGTGAAGTACGGCCACTTCTGCTCTGCAACGTGGCAGCACAGAGCTACGTAGCCAGTTCCAGCAGGAAGCAAAGGGGATGGTTTAAAACAGAGGAGCCAAGACCTACTGAAACCTATACTCTGTCACCAGTATATCAGCCATGGAAGAGAGAAGGAAAAACAAAGGGTTCAAATGAGAAGCCTGTGAGTGTTCTCTCTTCTGATCATCATGACTAAACCACAGAGAGTCAAATGAAATGGGAAGACAATGCAGAGAAATCTTTGGAGATGTGTTGTGTTGCTGATTGCTTGGGCTCTGTTGTCTGAGAAACAGCAGCATTTCATGGGTCATGCTGTCACTTGGACAGAACTGCAGACCACGGAATGCCTTCCTCTTCAGCAACGCACACAGCTATCGCTCACCAGAGATTGTTTATCCTGCTTTACAGGCTGAATGTATTGCACCCAGTGCTAGAAACAGCTCCTCAAAAGAATCTACATGCCTATTTCCCAATAACTGCATGGGGAATCCACAGACAGAAATATGGATTCTCAGAATCACCTGGTCATTTGCTGGATGCACTGAGCTCGATAGTTCTCATAGTGGACATCGCAAGTGACATCCTTCAGGTCGTGCATGTGGGTCCGGATCAGCATGTTCCGCAGCTTCACGAAGTCGCAGTGTGCCTGGTTTTCCACTGTGGAAACAATGGGAGAGTGCTTGAATGTCACATGTCAGTAGACCTCTCCAGGGAGCCCCTTCTCACCTCCTGGGTACCCAGGCTAGATTACAACCCCACTCCAAGGCTCCTTTCTCATCCCTTCCTGCACTGCCCTGGCGCCAAGCCTTGATGATGTTCTGCACTTCTCCACATTGAGGTCAGGCTGCTGAAGCCACTGTGTTCCCAGGACTTTTTCTGGATAAGAGGATTAATTAAGCATGTACAGCAGAGCCCTGAGAGAGGATGCTGCTCCCAGGTACACTGCATGTCATAGTTATAACCACAGTGAGCACAGCTGGTGCTGGAGGCAAACTGCTGTCACATTAGAATTTAAGACTTATCAAAAGGTCCCTCTAGACAAAATCAACCTCTGAGGGGCAAAGCCACAAGCAGGCAATGGAGAGCTGAAAGAGCTGCTGTTGCCATGGGGAGCCAGGCTCCTGACAGCACTGTGGGAAGCACTGTGCCTACTGTGGTGATCTCCATTTACCTCTCTGCAGGGCTGGGGGAAGCTACCTGTGTTAGGCACAGGGGGTCACAAAGTTGATCCTACTGCCAAATGCCAGCATCCAGACCCGCACAGCCCTCTATGGAGCCAGCAAGGGAGCAGAGCCAGCAGCTGGGCAGCCCAAGCAGCCAGCACCAGCCCACAAGTGCAGACGCAAGCTTTTGGGATCTAAAGCTGCAAGGCCTTAAAGCAATGAACCAGCATGGGGGAGCCAGCAACAGCAGCAAAAAAAGCCATTCCAGGGCTATTCTGCCTATGGGATTTATGATTTTCTCCCTTTAGAAAGGCATAAAGTTGGAGATAAAACACATTGTACATCAGCATAGCCTTCAGCCCAGCAACTCCTGCTCACCCAGGAGCAGCAGCAGAGGATGGAGTGCAGGAGGGTTTATTGAGGTCAATGAGCTGAGGACAATGGCTTCTCTCCAGAAACTAAACTGGCAATGCCCAGCCTCCCCCCTTAATAAGAAACCATGCCCTAGTGCATACTAAAGCCCAGGCATTCTTCCATTCACACTGGAGCCTCTCTTCTTCAGTCTGTGATGGCAGAGTTATTGCTACTTTCCCAGTAACAGACCTCCTGAACCGGTCCCAGTGCCTCTGTCTCTACCCTACCTTGTCCCCTGCCCATGCGCCAAAGGTGGCACAGTCTTCCCTGCCATCCCTCTTCACAGTGCCAGCTCCCAGGCTCCATGCTTACCTTCCACAATGCCCCAGGGGTAGAGCCGTCCACGAACTCGCTGGCCTTTCGCCTCCACCACAGTGTTACTGCCAATGACGGCAAAGGGAGCACTCTCCTGGAACAAGAGGCACCACTGAGCCCAGCTCAGCCTCAGGCTGCCCATGGATCCCTCCTCCAAGAGCCAAGCTCAGGCATAATGGAACAGGAAGGGGAAGGTGCTGGTAGGAAAGGCACAGGGACTCCCACATGTGCCACAGAGCAGGACACCACAACCCAGTTCAGAGAAAAGCCTAAGGCACTGGGATCTACAGGCAGCCTAACTCCCAGCCTGACTTCAACTTTCTTGAGAGAAGGTTTGTCTCTGTTGGTGCCTGCATCCCTTCTCTGAGGTGAAGCTCTACAAAGAAGCCAAGCAAGTGGGACAATGTAGGGCAAGAGTTTGTCCAGGCAGGACATACAGGCTGTGCTTCTCTCTGCTCAGAAGAGTCAAAGCCCATTGCTCTCCTCTGACAGGAGAAACAAGGCCATACTGCATGCACACATAGGGCTGGCTTGGCTGGGGAGAGGGTCAGGACTGGGCTGCTAGGGCCTCCAAACAGGTCTGTATGATCATGTGGTGTCCCCATATAGAGCTAGTGTTCAAAGTGGTGCCTAATCGCTCACAAGTCTCTCCATTCAGAAACTGGTGCTTAGAAAGGCTGTACAATGCAGCCTTCATCTCAAACATACAGGCTGGGGCAGACTGAGGAAAGACTGACACTGCCTGGGAGGAGAGCAGAAGTGCCATGTCTTCATGCCACACTTGACTTTATGGCATGAGCAAGGACATCAGCACCTTCTCCAGACCATCTACCATATGAGCCAAGGTTGTTCCCTGGGTATTAGTAGCACAGGCCTTTGGCACACACAGGCCAGATCTGGCTCCTTCTGGAGCAACCCACAGACCCATGAGCCTGACTTCCTAGTCCCCTGCTGAGCAGGTTCCTTACCTTCAGCTCTCTATCCTGCTGTTTGAACTCCTCATCTTCATCAGAGTCACACTCAGGAAACTGGTACACTTTAATGCCAAATTTGTCAATCTCTTCCCGGATCTGTATCCATGCAAGACAAAAACAAATGGATTTAAAACTGAACAATAGATAAGTGCTGGGTTTATTCTGTTTGTGTTGCCATGGGTTTGCTATAGCCTACAGATGGCAAAAGGATTTGATGTTTCTTCTAGAGCTGGTATCCCTTTGCTGACACCACTTTCCACAGCACAGCACTGCTGCAGCTACATTTGCAGGTACCATGTGTGTATACATACACAGGAACACGCTATACAGACATATAAATACATACATATCTATCTCCCTTCTCTCCTCACCCCAGCCCTGCCACTGCATCAGATATACCCCTATAGAGAAAGAGCATCTCACCCTTTCTTTTAGCTTCCGGATCTCGGAGGGGATCAGGCAGTCAGCTTTGGCAATCAAGGGCACAATGTTGACCTTCTCATGCAGAGCCTTCATGAACTCAACATCCACAGGCCTCAGCCTGCAGCAAGGGATGAGGAGGGACACAATTAGCAAGGACACACTGAGCAGCTCCCCCTCCAGCCTCTCCCATGCACCCAGCACAAAGGGGAAAGGACAGCACTGTCACAAAAGTCTGCAGCACTCAGCTAGGGCTGTGCCTTTGGGAAAGCTGTCTCTGCTTTTAGCTGCTGAATGTCTCACAGAGAGACAGGCTGGGCATTTGCTCCCTTGCAGACCGAATACTGCCCAGGCCACAGCCTGGGTCTCTGTCCAGCTGTGCTGTGCCACAGGCAGCCAACATGGCCCCTCTAGCAGCTCCAGGCTAGGCTGACACATGAGCTATCAAGGGACTGAAGTCAGCTTAAAACTCTCTTTCCTACGCATTCTTCAGGCTTAGCTAGATAGGAACATACAAGTCTGTGTGGCATTATTTCTCCTGATTTCCAAAACAGGCTGTTAAGACCAGAGGGAGATCTGCTCTGCCTGATCACAGGCAGTCTGTCATGCCAGCGAGGGGGAGGGAGGTGGTGTGATTCTTGGTCAAGGGAGAGCATCCAGACAGCTCTGTGCCTGTGCCAACAACCCTGACAGTGTACAAGCTGCTACAGGGCAATCCTGAGGCACAAGGGTCTTCCCTCTGGACTGAGTCACCCCCCAGGCCTGGAGTGTGGGCTCTCACCCATGCCCGAAGGGCGAGATGAAGTAGAGGCAGCAATGCACTCGGTTGTCCTGGATGTTCTTCCGGTTCAGGCCACTCTCATCACGGAAATACTGTTCAAACTGCTGGTCGATGTAGTCAGTGATGGGCTTCCAGCTGGGAAGGGCAGCGCAATCAAAACGAAATTGTGAGTTTAACAGGACAGTGTCTCCTAGTGACCATGAGGCTAAGGACTAGAAGGCAACAGTGGCCTGCTCACCACTCAGTGTTGTTAACTGCATCTCCAAAGCCTGGTGTGTCCACTATGGTCAGCTTCAGCTTGACACCCTTCTCCTCAATGTCTACCGTGTGCTTGACGATCTCCACTGTCTGGTTGATCCTCTCTTTGAACAGCAACATGTGAGTTAAAGACAGGCAGTAACGCTGGGGATCCCCACTCATACCCATGACATGCCAGCTCCCTCCTTATCAGGAAGCACAGGGAGCAACATCAGTTTCAAAAACCCTTGATCATCCTGTAAGGAGCCTCAAGGGAGTGGTACTGCAGGAGGCCAGCAGCAGGCAGACAGACTCCAAGAAGATACACAAATCTCTGAAGTGCCTGTAGCCCAGCTGTTCTGAACATTTTGTGCAGTCACTAGGGAAGGGGAATCCCTACCATACTCCAGCATCCAAGAACAAAAGATAAATCTCAACATCTCAATTCAAAGGGCTAATGCTGTTTTGCTTCCTCATCTTCCCTTCATAGGGCAGAAGAGCCCTATGGCGAAACCCTTTTTGCTTGAATACTTGTGCCTCTGCAGACACAAAGGAGAGCAGAACCACAAACAAGAGGGCTGGGACCCAGCTGAGCCTGCAGCTGCTGTTGAAGCAAGGAACGAAAGTACTAGTACTTAGGACAGTCCCATTCACCCCATTTTGTCCCCAACTTACCCTCTGCATTGAGGAGCTTTCTGTCTTTGTAGAGGTCTGTCAGGAACAGGCTATTCACCAGCGTGGATTTGCCCAGACCCGACTCTCCTAATTGACAGAGCGCAAAGGGGAGGAGGAAAAAGCAAGCAACATGACCCACTAATTGACTTACAAATGAAACTCTGAACAAGGCTTTGAATCCTGAGCCAGAGGAAGTGAGAGAGATGAGCTGTCAGGAGCTGTTTATTGGCATTACATTTTTTCCAGCAGTGGGAGGACTTTTGCTGCAAGATGTCTCAATCCTTGTACAAATGTGATCTCCCAGCTCCCCCATCCTCCCTCTCCTTCTTTTCCCTTGGTCTCTCTCTGGCCCTGCCTTCACCACCCAGAGCAATCACTGCGGGAGGAGAACCTTGCTCAAGTGGGTTATGAGGGGTCAGGAGAGGGATGCTGGGGGAACTGTCAGGCTGAGGAGCAAAGCAAGGCCTGAGACAAGGACCAGGACAGAGTGAGGGGAGGTTCCAAGCACCTATTGGAAATGAGGAGAGCTGGTTCCCTCCACATACCCACCATGTGGCCCAGCCACCTCCATCCATGGACAGTCTCACCTGCAACCATCAGGGTGAAGTCGAAACCCTTCTTCACGGATTTCCGGTGGACCTGGTTCGGCAGAGTGGCAAAACCCACGTACTGCTTCTCATGGTCCTGTGGGGCAGAGGTGGATGGGAGCAGGTCAGGGTATGCCACTCCTTCTGCTTGAGCCTCACACAGTGACAGGGAGTTCGACTCAAAAAGCCCCTGAGGCAGGGCCAAGGGCTGGAGGAGAGGCCAGTCCCTGCCCTGGCAGAGGTGTGGGGCAGGGCACACACCACCTCTGGGCTCAGGGACTTCGTCTTTCCCACAGGTGAGCATGGTGGGAAAACTCCTCCCAGCCACAGCCATGCTCAGCTGCTCTCAGCAGCTTAACAGCACAGAGCACAAGGGAAAAGGCACATCCCACCATTCCCACCAGAGAGCACATCCAGGGCTGCTGCTGACACAACCTTCCTAACTCTTTACATCTTCTGCACAGTCCCAGGCTCCCTTCACAGCAGGGTCAGCAAATGCCACCTCTCCTCAGGTCACTTCTACATCCCTCCCTCCAGAGGCACGTGTGGCACAAGATGGAGAGCTCGGTAATTAGCACCCCAGGGCTTGCGCTGTCCTGAGCCACGAGGAAGACACGGTGGCTCAGCTTCTACTTGACCTGAGAGGGGATTATTTCTTGCTGTGTCACAGCCACTCCTGGCTGAGTAAGAGGAAATTCTGAATCTCTTGTGTTATTTCTGAAGGAGCATGGGAACTGGGAAAATGTAGAAATATGCTAACATAGGTGAGATGCTTTTGGTCAGGGTATTACATTTAGTATTACAGGAGTGCTACCTACTGCCCAACCATCCCCCAAACATAGTCCTCTGTCACTGAGTGCTCTCTCACAGCAAAAAATCCACAGCCACCCCACAGGCAAGGCACATGCTCTGTACAAGTACACTAAGTGCATGCAAGGAGTGACATGACTGATGGTGTGTTTCACAGCATGCAGAAAGCATCCCCCAGCCAGGAGCAAACACGGAGCCTGTGCTGCGTCCAGGGGGCACACACTCAGCTCTCACAAGTACATACCAAAAGGCAAACACAGCTCATCCATGGAACTCATAGACCTGCTCCAGATACTGTCTCAGGTTGGGCTCAGCATACAGGCCAGTGCTCACAGCTTGGGTGGCTGCAGGTCACCAGGCCATACATCCCAGCTGCTCCATCCATCTGAGCACCCCTGGTCTTTCACAGCCCATAACCCCACAGCAGTATGTTCCCCTCCCCAGGCCCTACTGCAAAGACAGGGTGTACATGGATGCTAGTAAATACCTCCCTTCTCACATAATTTCCAAGCTAGACTTAAGTGGAAACACATATTCACAAATGCCTCAGTTAGAGACATCATAGATTCTGCTTTTCAACATCACTGAAAATAAACATATCCCTGGGATTCAGACCACAGGCAAATCCACAGAGACAGGAGTTCCTCAAAACTAGCCCCAGCTCCCACCCAGCCATGGATGCCTATCTCCATTCCTGGACTACACACTCAAAGAAACACAACATACAATCCCATGTGCCAAGCTTATGTCAATGCTGACTCGCATCTATTTCCACACTGCAAGTCAGCAACGTCGCTCCTGAGCAGCCCTCTACAACCTTTGGCTGCATGTCCACCTGTGTGAGTATCCTTGGGTGTTCTCAGTGAAACAGACTGCAAAGTACCAGTGAGGACATTGAGCAAGGAGGACAGAGAGTTTTCTCCTCCCAATTCATGGCTGCTGTGGAGCTGCCCGCTCAGGTGAAAGAGACATAGTCAACAGCCATCCTGGCCCAAGGACTCTGTTGTTTAGCATGGTCACTACCTTCTAGAAGTTGAAGTTTGGTTTGCATATGAGACTTGGTCATTTTAGCCCTGACAGACAGAGTGACTGCAGTCTCTGGTCTCCCTCACCTCACTCCCCTGTTAACATAGCTGAAGCAAAGCTGTTTCATCACCCCACAGTCCAGAAAGGCAGGAAGGGACAGAGAAAATGAAATTCGAGAACTGGGCAGAATTAGTGAGTGCCCAAAATGCTCCACTGGCAGCTCTAATGAATGAGCTAAAAGGCACTGACATCCCAAAGCTGCAGTGCAGCAAGCAACAGTGAGACCCCAGGGTGGTAAGTGGTGGCAGCTCTTGACCAGCTGCACACAGCAAAGCAATGCCCGCTTGGGGGACACCACAAACTGCTACCCAAAAGGCTCAGTAAAGGGAAAACATGAGGTGTGCAAAGCAGAGTGAGAAACATGATAATGGCAAGGTCACAAAAACAAGAAAGAAAATACTGCTTCCAGCCCGTGTCCCTCAGTGCCAGGGCTGTCTCCCAGCTGCTTCACTTCCTGGTGAAATACATCCATGAACATGCACTTCTCAGTGCAAGGTCCAGTGACGCTCAGCAAGTGCCACAAATATACAACATACTTCCCCATGTGCTTCTCCTGCCCTGATGTTTACCAGACTTTGGAAAGACAACCATCAGGTGCTCTCTTCAGTGATTTGACATGTGAAATACTACTAGTAATGTGCTAATGAAACCATAGCTCAGGCTTGGGGCGTTTCTCCTGTTTTCTTTGGTTTTTAACCTCGATGACTAAGGGATGACACTGGGGAGCTGAGGTCTGGTGCAACTCCACTTACTCCTGCCAGGTGTAACTGGCTGAACCTGATCTCTTGTTTCTGTTCAGCCCAACCAAGAGAACATGGATTTGCTGTACCTCTGGTTGCCTCCCCATAGCTCAGTGGAATCACAACATTCAAAATGAGCACATCTCAGCTGTTGCAGGACACTTCCCTTTGCCCATGACTCATGCAGTCATTTCCCTCACAGAAAGGAAGGTCAGTGCGGAGTGCAATACCAAGAGAAGAGCTTCCCTCACTGTGGGAGGCAGCCAGAGCTGCAAGGAGAAAAGCACTGTCCCCAGCCATGCCTCCCTCTGACCAGCCATGGACATGCTGAAGAGCCCTGTCAGGGGCTGATGGCCAGTGTGTCTGCCAAGGGTAGAGGCAAGAGGTGCAGGGGGAACTGTGAGGAGGGATCCCCTTCTTACAACAGCCCCCTCTCAGTAACAGCAGTGTGGTCCCTGAACCACAGCCAGCCTTGACCCACGGTTCCTCATCTTGGCTGTGAGACACCCAATGTGTGCTCCTATCCCAGCCATATTCAGGCACTGAGACAGGCATGTGCCACCATTTGCCAGTGTGCCAATATCAACATGGACTTACAGCGCCCAAGTGGCCCCCTGAGTCCAGCATCTGCCTTGCTCAAAGCTCTACACCACTCACTATATCTCTTAGACTGAACACAGACACTATCTGCAGAGCAACTGTGCCCAGGATGGAGAACACCGAAGAGGGTATAAAGGCCTGGGAAGGCTCCTGAAGGAAGCAGGGGGCTTTCTGGGTTGTAAAAAGCTAAAATCCATTAATTAGATTGAGAGGCTTAGACTGAGGGACTTTCTGGAGGCATCACAGCCCCCTCTGCATGCTCCTGACCCTGGCAATCCAGCTCCCATCAAGCTGACACAAGGCGGGACAGCTGGTGGCTGCACTGCACTTCCCTTGCCAGCTCCAGCTGTCAGGAAAGGGCCTCGGCCAGCCGAGCCAGCGGCACTCAGGCACAAGGAGCTCCTCTCCCTATCGTCTGCTCCATGGTGCTGCCTTTGTTCCCACTGGCATCCTGCTCGCACGTGCCTGGGAACGTGCCCCACTCACCACAGCAGAGGCCACCAATAGCTGTGGCTGATCCTTGGGACCCTGTCACAAACCAAAGCACCCCAGGCCAAGCAAAACATGCCTGTACTCTCCCTCAGCACACACTCGCCGGTTCACTGGACATCACAGCAGCATGTCACATCCTCACATCTTCCAATACCCGGCCGAGGTGACTGGGGCTCCCTGGCAGGCAGTATCCTCCCTGGGAGCTGAATCCAAGCAACAAAACACTGGTGGGTTTCAAGCTCTGTCTCTGTTGAGGGATAGAAACATTTGGGATCTGTTGCACACAAGAGAAGCTATCCCGGTACGGAGGTGTCACAGGGCTGTCTCTACCTCCAAGGCAGGGTACCCTGCACAGCCTCCATCACTCCTGTCCTTCCCAGTTCCCTCCTCGCCTCTCTGGTACATGTGCTGTTTAAACCCACTCAGATCACATGTGACTTCATCATTCAGCCTGGGGTTAAATGGGGCCTTGCTGGATATATTCAGAAGGGCTAAAATTAAACACCATGGGTCAACAAATTTGAAGAACAGGCCCTATCAAGGTCTGGAGTAAACCCCAGAAATGATGATGCTTTGCTAGGACCCTGGTGCCTTCTGCCTCTGCTTCTTTGCAGGGAAGGAGCCCTCCCAGTGCCACAGCCTCCAGCAGCAGCCACCCAGCTCCCCCCGGGCAGCCCTTCCTCCAGCCAGGCACAGCGACCGAGCGAACACACACAGCCCAGCACAGCCCCGGAGGAGAGGCAGACCCTTCGCTTCCTTTCATTGCACAAAGCTGCATAAATTAATAACACAAACAGCCCCCGGGGCATCTGCCGCGGACATCTGCTGCCTCGGGCCTGGGGCTGAGCACAGGAGTATCGGCAAAACAACTCGCCCACCAACATTTGCTGCAGAGAAGGA
>NW_008693412.1:0-205 GCF_000695815.1 Acanthisitta chloris | reverse complement strand
CCGGCCAGCAAAGCACGGCATTAACACACTGTTAATTAACACAAACCGGACTGCGTGTGGGCACACACAGCGCCGGCTCCTTCCCTGCGCCCCCAAGCACACACACGCCATTCGGACAGGGAATCACGGCATCAAATAACCGCACGAAAACGCCGCACACCTCCCAGCTGTCCGCGCACCCCTCGGCCCTGCTCCCGCGGGGGCC
>NW_008693411.1:0-471 GCF_000695815.1 Acanthisitta chloris | reverse complement strand
GGGAATTACTTGGGAATTTTGGGCAATTTTTGGGAATTACTTGGGATTTCTTGGGAATTTCTTGGGAATTTTGGGAATTACTAGGGAATTTTGGGGAATTTTGGGGAATTTCTTGGGGATTTTGGGGAATTTCTTGGGAATTTCTCAGGAATTTTTGGGAAAGGTTATGCTAATAGACTCCATATATGGCATTGTGGGGGCTGGGTTATGCTAATAGACTCCATATACGACGTTTTGGGGTGGGGTTACGCTAATAGAGTCCATATATAGCGTTTTGGGGCGAGGTTATGCTAATAAATTCCATATATGGCAGTGTGGGGGCAGGGTTATTCTAATAGATTCCACATATGGCAGTGTGGGGGCGGGGTTACGCTAATAGATTTCATATATGGCATTTTGGGGGCCGGGTTATACGAATAGACTCCATATATGGTTTTTTGGGGCGGGGTTATGCTAATAGATGCCATATAT
>NW_008693410.1:28115-32745 GCF_000695815.1 Acanthisitta chloris | reverse complement strand
CTCTGGGTGCGTGTGCTGGGGGCGTTGGGATCCCCCCTTCACCCTCCCTCTAGACCTGGGTCCTGCCCGCTGCGGCTTTGACTTGGCGGGCACCTTGCAAACGTGCCATCAGTTTTTTTCTTCCCGAAGGGAAGCCGTGTCCCTGCTCCTAAGCTCAGTGCCCTTCCCTTCTGCCTACGGGGACTTTTTTTTTTCATAATCTAATTAACTTTCTGAAAAGTTTCGTCTTTGGGCTTTCTCTTTCCAAAGGTCTGAGGTGCGTCTGTGGTTCCTCAGGACTGGCAAAACCAGAAGTAGGGCTTTTTTTAGTTTGCTTGGCAGTGCTGAGATTATTTTCCCCCCCTTTTGCTTGCACTTGATTCTGTTTGCAAGCGATGAGGAATGACAGGAGTGCACATAGGGAGGGTTTCTTGGCTGATTGCGTTTAAGCCAGGAATTCACTGTGAAAATAAAGCCAAGGGGCGATAAATAAAAGATGCAATCTTCTCTAGGAGACAGACACCCAGCGTGGGCTTTGCTGCGCTTGCTTTCAGTAGTGGAGTAGGCCTCAGTGAGTAGTTGTGAAAGAAAAAAAAGTAACTTTTTGTGTGTCTTTGAAGGGGGGGGCATTGAGTAATGTTGGCAAGGGTCAATGTGAAGAAAGAAAATATGCATGAATACAACTGAAGTGTTGACTGTTGCTTCTGGAGATCTTAAATGCATTCCAAACAAATGCTATACCTACTGCTGGAGATACATTTGCTTTGTTGTAGTTGTTTGGATTTTTTACCCTTCTTTTTCCTCCCCCAGCCTTATGTGAGACTCCTTTGAAAGGCTGTGCAAAAATAGTAGTGGAAACTGGTGATATGAAAGATGTCAGTTGTTTTGACAGAAGCCTTTGGCTTGCCTGATGACAGAGTTGTGGAGGGCTTGGGTAGGCTGAGTCCTGCTGTAGGAAAGTTCTTGTGTAATTTGGGTAGGTAGCTGTGTCATTAAGGCTGTCTCTTGCCGACAAGATATTCCTTGTGAAGCAGAAAGGTGCAACTGTTAGAGGCAATTCAGCTCGAGTGAGTTATGTTGGGCAGAGAATGGAATTGGTTCCGTATAATACAGCTGAATATGTGGCATTGATGAAAACTTAACTCTGAGTTTATGTAAGTGCATATTCAGTGACCATATAAATGTGAACTTATGTTCTTTGTAGTATGAGTAATGGAAACTCTGTAAATGTTTACTGTTGTACTATGGAAAAGTGCAGTTATTGGACAAAGTGCATTTTATTACATATCAATTCAAACAGCCTTACTTGTAACCTGAAGTATTGCTATAAACAGGGAGTGCGGGGCTTGATATCCGAGACACACATGAATTTCAGTTCAGTGGTGGTTAAATGGAACCATTTGCTCCTGAATTTTACGTTCTAAATTTTTCAGTCTAGCCCTGTGTAAACATTCTGACGATTTTATCATGGTAGCTCATTTCGAGCAGGAGGACTGAAAAAACCCTTGTGTCTAACCTTTGCTAAAAATCTTTATGTGATCCTGCTTTGCACTCCCCCAACTTAATCTTGTGTGTTGTAAAGAAAACGTGAACTAAAATGACAATGACGTATGAGCGATACACACAGATAATGTTCTTGGTGATCAGGCAGTTGAAGTTGTCTGCTGGTCTGTTTCGAAGTTGAATGGTACTGTCCTAGCATAATAACTAGCATCACTTTAATTTTGTAAGATTTTTCACCTAGGAAGTTGGATTCAGAATTCCATTTGAATCTAGTTCATTGAGGTTTCTGTTGCTTTTTGATATGGTTCAACTTAACATGAAGGATTTTCTTTGTTAGTTTATTTGAAAAAACAAAAAAGATAATGCATGCTTCTAAACCAAACCTTCCCAACTGCACAAACCAACTCTTCTACCATGCATGTTTTTCCTTTATTTCAAACCAAGTATTTTTAGTAAAAATTACAGTCTAAACAAGAAGGCATTTTGTGAGTAAATACAACAATCTGGAAGGAAAATTAGAAATTGACTGTGTTTCATTTGGCCAAATTGGCAAAGATGCCAGTGGCAAGCAGACAGTTTTAGATGGTGAAATGTATATTTGGGTTCTGAGGTTAGTCCTGAATTAGTACACAGTACTGTATTGTCGTCACAGCTGTGGCCGTCAAGGTTAGGAAGAGGTGTGATCCCTCCATAGCACAGCTGACCTGGCGGGAGCCCTTAATGCAGCTATTCTAGGAGAAGAAAAAAACCCCTGTGCCTCTGCTGGTGTGACTCCTGCCTGGGAAAGACACAGCCTGCCTTGGCAGTGCTGCTGTAAAGCTCAGCCTCACTGCTGTAGCTGCGTCTGTGTTGGAAGTACTTGAAGTGTTTTTTTGATACGGTCATACGAGTACTGCTGCAGTGTCCCTGTCTGTCTGTAATTTGAGGTTGGTTTGTCTTTGTTGCGTAGACCCTGCTTGCTCGTACAGGCCTTCCTTTAAGGAGTTACAGCCCCATCCATGGCAGCAGGAGGCTTTGTAATCATGGCAGTCATGCCTCTTAGGTATGAATGGCAGGGGAGTGAGTTGGAGGGAAGAGACTCCTAAGTAAGGAAAATAATATAAAGAATTAATTGGCTGGCACTTACAACAGCTCTAGAATATGATGCTAATATCACAAGCTAGAAAACTGCCGTGTCTGTGGAAGGGGGTTCAGCCGAAGAGCATCATCAGTGTGGAGCTGTGGGCATGCTTCTTGGAAGCCCCTTGGTGACATGTGACTGGGGGATGTAACCAAAATACTTCTTAGAGAAATGCAAAGTAAAACATCTCCTTTGTAAAATAATAGTGGAAGGTCCCTGGATGTGTCTTTTGTGGACTCTTAAATGAAGTCAGACTTGAGATTTCTCTTTTTTTTCCCGCTGATTCTCTTTTAATGAGAATTATTTATCTTCTGACTCTGAGGTGCTTTTATCAGCTGTTATTACAGCTGATTATTTCCCCCCTTTTCCTTTCTTTTAAAGTATTTTTATATATGAGCTGAAAGTTGGTGATTGCTTTCCAAACCAGGAGAAGCCAGTTTTTCACGATTAAGAAGTGAAGGCTTTGGAAGACCATCTTGGTGGCTGCTGCATATAATTGGGGTGGAAGGTGTTTTGTAGTCAGCAAATTTCAGATCCTTTTAATGGATGATTATTCTAGTTAAGTTTTTGTTCTTTCTAGCCATCTCTACTAAAAAACCCCAACCCTCTGTGAAACTGGTGTAAGTAAAAGAAAGGTATTTACTCTTCTTTCAAGGTTCGATTGTTTGAGCTCCAGTGATATGACATGAAACACCTTTCTGTTGATAAAACCATACCAGGTATTTTATTAGCAAAGCTGGCACAAGTGTTGTGTTGTGCTTTGAGCTGAGATGTCTCGTAGCAGACAAGATGATCTTCACTGACGCATGCAATGTATGTCTAATTGTTGATGAAACTTGTGGGACACATGGATTTAGTACAAAGATTTGTTTAATGAAAGCAGTGCTAAGTTGTGTGACAAGCTAAGGCTGTCATCTGTAGGGGAGCAAACACTGTTTCGCGTTAACTCTCTGTTGACCTGTGATACCAAATTGTTCTGGTATGTGTAGTGACCTTTTTCCACGGGGAAAAGGTTGTGTTAAGCTCTGCCTGTTTGAGAAGAAGTTCATCTGGTGACGTGCTGAAGGACAGTCCTGGTTTCTTCTGCAGTCAGCCTAATGTTGGGGTTTCGTCAGGAGTGTATGAGTAAAACAAGTAATCCCAAGTTTGTTAATACAATATTGTGGTATGGGTGTAAAACAAATGATGTCTGACTTTTTACTGGACTTCCGTTGACTAAGTTCCAAGACTACTAAGGGTCTTGTGGAAATGTCTTCATTGATTCCTGTCTCAGTTTGCTTTAAGAAATGACTACCAATATTTCCATGTTCCAGAACAGAAACAAGTGAGCTCACTTCAAAATATTCCTTCCTGAAAGGGAGACCTCTAATGCATTCCAGTTTCCTTGTTAGATTTGGAATGCGATGCATTAATTAGCAAATGCACAAGCTATTTTCAGTGTGCGTGCTCTAGTGTACTATCCTTGACCTTCAATAATTTTTTTGGAAACACTTGAAAAAAGAGGTGGGGAAAAGAAGTGAAAAAGCTCTTTCATGACCAGATCACTGAAGCTGGAAAACTTTATAGTTTGGCTCCGGCCTCTTACTCAGTCTTTCTAAAAATACCTAATCTGGATTTCAAGAGAACATAAGCATTTTAGAGTGATTTCAACATCTGAAAATAAAACTTTATACTACCCTTCTGTGAAATTATGAATAGCAGGATAAATATCATAGGACAGTGTCAATGCTGCTCTAGAATTTATTAAGGAAAAATGTTAATCGTAAGTCACTTCCCATCACAATGTTTTAAAATGAGGAATGTTCCATAGAGAAGTTCTATATTGGGTTGATGCAAGAAAGTTTTTCATTGTTTAAGGTCAGTTTTCATGTTTGTCATGTCACAGTTACCCCTTGATTTCAATGCTTTCCTCACTTCCAAGGGCAGTTTTTGTATTCAGAGTTTTCATTTTTCCTTAGAAAATGATTCCAACTTTGTATGTGATCAGATATTTTGGTATGTAGCAATGCTTGATTTTGAGCCAGTTGT
>NW_008693410.1:6732-28058 GCF_000695815.1 Acanthisitta chloris | reverse complement strand
TGTTCTCTTTCAGAGATGAACAGTTAATTAAAAGCAAAATCTGTGTGAGGGTAGGCTGGAGCTGTTTAAAAGTCAGCATAGGATTTGGTTTCTGTAAAAATCAGTAGGTAGTTGCTGCATTTTGCTGTATCATTTGCTTTCTGAAATGAACCTGTTAAATCTGAACACTTAAGACTTCTCTGGTAAAGTTCTAATTGAAAACACAACCTGCTCTGAGTGAAAAGTATTGTACTGTCATGTACAGTAGCTCTTACTGGTGAAGGATAGAGTATATTAGATGCCACACTCTTAAGATACATCTGCATGGGTTCAATTTAAATGTCACCTGCTGTCTAGGTAATCTGGTTAAGTCAAGATAAAGCGTGAAGTTTTGTAGTAGTGTAACAAAATGGGAGTGCAAGGTTACAGTGGGGTAGGAAAGCAGCTGACATCCCTTAACTTGCTTCCTCTTTAGCTGTTTTTTTCCGGGATTTGGTAGGAGAATTTACTGCATCTTAAAAAGACAAAAAAAAAAAGGCAAGGAAAAAAGGACCACACTATTTTACCTGACAAAAGCTATCCTAATTTATGAATATGCTGTCTGTGATAGGAACTAATCTGAAATCTTAAGCTTTCATATGCAGCAAGGGTACAGATTTAATGTCAATTCTGGTTGCCTGGAATGTACTCAGCCTGACAGCACGTGAATACTTAAGTACTGTCCAACAACTGCACTTGTTGTTCCGGGAGATCTCTCTCCTTGAACTTCCAGGTTTGCTATCTAAGACTGCCTACCAAAAAAAAGGCATCTCTTGGCTGGATATGTGTGCAGCCCTTGACGTGGCTCCAAAACCTTCTGTGCCCCGGATCACTAGAGATATCTGCTGGTACTGTACACTGGTTTGCATTCTCCTTCCAGCTACATGCCAGTTACTGTGATTTATGTGACACCCTTGCAGCATGTTGCCCTGCTGTCCTCAGGCCGAGTAGCAGTATGCACCCAGCCTGTGTTGCCTTGGCCCTGCTATGGAAGGCCGGAGAGTCTAGAGCGCCTGAGATTTAAGTCACTGTCTTAAAATAGTTGTTTTCTGACTTAATTGTGCTGATGTGCGGAGGAGTGAACCCTTCTAATAACCACAGCATGGAGAATTCCTTTGCAGTTAAGTCAGCGCTGATAAAAGGCCTGATATAGGAGCTGAGTGGTCATACAGAGGACTTGCTCTGATTTGACACAATTCAGTGTAGACTGAAGGGTCTCCTGATGTGAAATTTTTACCCACACTTTATTAAACCCTCCTGTAAAATGAAAAGTTGTCAAAGAGGGGAGACTTAAGCAGTTTTCAAAGTGTGTTTCAAAGTAATTGTGATGTGCACCATCACACGCTTTAAATTGGAGAGTTCTCCTTTTTATTTGTGGTTTTTTCTTTTTTCTTTTTTATTATTTTTCGCCATAACCCTCTACTCCTTGTTGCAAGCGAGTGTATTTGACAGTCTTGAAATACCCGGAAATTTTTGCTTTGGAAATGCATGGGCAATGGCTGAGAAGGTCTGACGTTAATTGGAACGATGCAGTAAAACCTGTCAGTAAGTTTAAATTTGCACTAGTAGAGCTAGCTGATCAGATAAGTAGGAAGCTCATTTACTGAATTAATGTGCTAAAAATCAGGTGATTTACCTTTTATCCTGCTTTATTTAACAATCTGCCTGTTTACATAAGTCATCTTTCATTGTTAATTGGTGTCAGACCTTTAACACCTTGTGGCATTGCTGGAAAAATGACTGGGGGAAATGGCATAAGAAGAAGCTTTACAGAAGTGTGTGTTAATAGATATCTTTATTTTCTCTTTTTTATTTTTTTTTAGTTTTTGGACAAAAGTTAATTGCATTCAGATGATTGTTTAAAGGGCTGGGAAAATCAACTGTTGCATAGCTGTATGACTTCTAAGAAATGAGACGCTTGGTTGTACGTGTGCCAAGTCTGACTGCTAACTGGTTACTGACAGCTGGGAGTAATGCAGTGACAGTGCAGGAACTATGCAGGAATTGTGCAGCTGACTACAATGTTTAATTTGTACTGACTAAGGAAATAAAGAACATTCAAACGTCGAGGCACTTAAAATTGGATAAACTTTTATAAGGCGTGAGACAAATTTACAGTCTGTAGCAGAGTAGAGGATCAAGTCGGGATGTATTTTAATTATTTAAGTTTTTTTAAGCTTGTGTTAAAAATAAGGTTTTGGGTTAATGGCTTTAGCACTGACTCTCAGATTTGTTTCTTTATGCCACACAGGTAGTGTGGTATTCAGGGTTTCATATACTTGATGATTGGTCCTTTTTTCCACTTACCTGGAGCTGTGGCTGTGAAAGGATGTCAGATAAAAATCTCTGTGTTAGGAATTCATTACCAAATATACCTACAGATAATCTTCCTGGAATCTTCTGGAACAAGTGAGCAAATCACTTGAGTGGAGAACCATACAGAAAGCTATTGATTACTTCCGCAGGAGTTGCATCAGTGAAACACTTAGTATTCCACAAACAGGAGAGGCAGTGCAATGCTTTGGGAGGGTAGAAAGGAGTCTTACTGAAACACTCATTTGCAGATTTACAAAGCTGGCCTCATTGACCACCTTAAACAATGCTTGTGCTTCTTCAAGACAATTCTGCAGAGTCTGCTGATTTTAAAAGTTCAAGAACACGGGCAAAATTGATAGTCTAAATGAATTGTTTAATATATTAGCTAAGGAAAGGGAAACTGGAACACTTTTATTCTGAAGTACTGTGTTATGACCAATGACAGCTGGGACAACTGGCTGTGCTGCTGCTGTTGTACATGCAAAATGAGTCTCAGTTCTTCCATTGATTCAGGCTGTAAACTGAAACCTTGCAAACTGACTACAATTAGTGTCTTGGGGATAAAATATCAAGTCCATTATATTCTGTGTCTGGATTTAGCGTAGCTGTATTACACAGAAGCCTGAAACTTCAATTTCACTGCCTCTAGACCAGAGGGATGAGGATGACATAAAAAGCGCAGCTGTTCTTTAGCTTTTTGTTATTGCCAGCCATGATATGTGAGAGTGCCATCATGCAGCTTTCCTGGTCAAATATGAATGCATGAAGGTGACTTCAGCTCAGTGTGCTAGTGCATGAATGGTAGGCAGTGACTAGGAATGGGACCTGATGTAACAGATGCTGTGACAGTCTGATGGGATAAGGAAGCTGAGAATAACTTGACTAGTCCTCCATACAAACTTTACAAGCAGGATACTACTTAGTTTTACTGGCAGTTCTCAGTGGTCAGACTTTACATTGTCATGTGTCCTGGCAGTAGTTTACAGGCTTGATTTCTAGGTGGTAATGTAGATGATAAGTGTAAATGGCTGTTTGGTGGCAGGAGTGAAGGAGTGTTTGGGAGTAACCAAGAGTTTGTCTAACTGAACAATATATGCTTGAAGAGAAGAAAGGTGGTAAAATGCTGAGTCCACCTTTATAGATGAGAAGCCAGGAAGAGGAGTGGGGAAGTTGTGATGCTTGAGATAAGGTAGAAGTTAAAGACCCGAGTAGATCCCTGACAGGTGATCTAGAGGGAACAGAATGACTGTTACCTCTATATTGTCTGCTTTTAATAGATGTTGTCAAAGGCATAGAAGCTGATAAATTCTTTCCTACAAAATGAAATGGTTTGCTAACCTGTTTCCATTTTGAAAATTAACTTAGCTGTTCTACAGGTGTTGAAATGGTAAAATTGGTTTCAAGTTATGAAGTGGTTCTTCTCTTGATCGTTTCAACCTGATGTTCCAATTTCAATTTTACAAATAAGATGTATCTGATGTGCAAAGGTAATGCTTAGTTTTTTCAGATAGCTCTGACTTTCTCTGTATTTGAAGGGTGTTTGTCAGATTTTGCTGTATCAGAAGCAGAAGCTATTTCTATGGGCTTGACCATTACAGTGGTAAAATGAAACCACTGACTTCATTTTGCACAGCTGTTTGAAAGATATTTATTCATAGCACTAAATATACATTGATAAAATCAAAGACTGTAACTGAATTTAATTTACTCAGTGATAGTCAAATTTATAGCTTATTTCTCCCGATCAAGCAATTAATGGCCTAGTTTTAAAGCATTGCAAAATGAGAAGACATATTTTCTTACCTTTTTTCACCCCCCACAGTAGTGAATATTTGTGGTACCCAGACTTGTGAACAAAAAATTATTTTTTTTCAGGGGTATGTATTGTCCTGACATGGGAATAAGAATGGAGAGTACAGTGAGGAAAGACAAGAATCTGATGAAGAGTGATGCACAGCTTTATTAGACACTGCTTTACACAAAAGTAGGAAAGTAGGAAAGGAAGAAATGTCAGAGTTGCTACAGTGGTGACCAGAAAGACTGGAGAAGCTTTTCTTGTGGATAGGAGGCCATGGAAGTCAAACCTGACATTGTTAGGGGTAGAAGATAGGTAGGACAGATGTGAACACTAATCTCAGTAGCCAAGAGATGCGAAGTTTTGCTGCCTTTAAAAGGAAGGACTTGTATGCTCAGCAGGACTAGGAAGGCTGCTGATGTGGTCAGGAATCTGAATACTCTGAGCATGCAGAATAAGCTTAAAGAGCAAGATGGCAGTAAGATCAAAGCTGCTCCTTCCTGGTTACTCAAAGTATGAAGTGGTAGCTAGTCAAATGTTTGAATGGATGAATGGAAAGACACGTGAATCATGGGCCTGTACTTCAGTGAATCCTGCCTGTTACGAGGTCCATCTTCCCCTCCCTCCTTGAATTACAAAAGGAAGTTAAGAAGTAGAGATAAAGTGTTGAGAAACATGTACTGAGAGGAGGAAGCAGATGAGGATGACTGAGCAATGAGACACTAAGCTGTGATTTTAGGAAGTAAACACAGAACCACAAAAATAGTAAAGGTCTGAAGTTCTGGGAGAGGAATCATCATCATTTTCTACAAGTGCTGAAAGGTACAGGAGCCTGAATCCTGAATGAATCTAGAAAACACCTCCACTGGGGACCATGGTGAGAGCCATTCCAGTGTGATGCACTGCACTGGAACCAGCAAAGGCCCAATGGCAGAACCACATTCCAGGCAAGGGCCTTGGCATACTCAATGACTTATTTCTCTGTGGGAACGAGATGGTGATGTGGGACAGGTGCTAGGGTGATATAACACAGGCACCTCAGGCAAAAGTTAATGGTTGAATGAAGTGGGAGTGCAAGAAGTCTGTATATTAGCCTGGCCTACATGTGGCTTGATTGGTAGATGGGGGATTATCTGTGGTTGTGTTTTAGTCCAGGAGCCTGGGGAGATAGCATGGCATTCAGGCTTGGTGAGGCTGGGGATGGGGGTGTGTGGTGTGAGTGAATATGACAAAATCAGATCAGATCCACTTGTGCTGCAGCTGATGCTGTTTTGAAGTGCCAGAAGCAGAGTGGGAACGCTGTGTTTGTAGGGTGGGCTGGAGGTGGGACTGCTGTGGAGGTAACCTACAATTCAGTCTTCCATCAGTACCTAGGTACAAGTGATGTAAGTTGCCAACAGCATGTTCAGTGCGGGCTGGAGGGATGCTTGATGGGCTCATCCCTGCAGAGCTCACTGCCCTCACACTGCTGTCTGCACTGAGCAGCTCCTCTTCCACAGGTAAAAGCAGTGCTGGGACTTTAGTCAGTTGACTTTCCAGTAGGAATGGATATATTTGCAAGCAGGGGGCTGTTGTTTGTGGGCAATACATGCTGTAGGTGTCTAGCAGCAGTGTCCAGTGTGGTGGTTACAGCTCACGGGCCCTGATACGGTCATGCTGGTGCAGCAGTATAGGAACTGCATTAGCCTGAGTGGTCGTGTCTGCTCTTCAGGGGCTCGGGTAGCAGTCTGCAGAACCTGGGTCATGTCCTAGAGGTGGTGTGCTGATCAGAGGCTGAGATCAGCTGTCTGTGGTCTTTGTAAATACGGGCTTAAAACTCAAACACGGGCCTGATGTCTGTCTTCTTTCTAAGACTGGTAACCCTAGGTTGCCTGACAGAGATTATAAATGACAAAGGCCTTAAACCTAAATGACAAAGGCATCAAACTCAGAGAAGCTGTAACTATGTTTACAGTTATGATTTAGCAGAGTTATCACTCTTGCCCCTCCTTTTTCCTCAGGAGAAGGATGGGCTTTTGCTCCTTAGGAGACATGACGATGTGGAACACACCGTGACAGCGCGGGAGTTCTGCTCCAGGAGCCAGTTCCAGCTGACTTGCTGCCTCTTGTCACTCAGTGAACTTCCTCCAAGGATGGACTGTGAAACAGGCCTATCAAAATAATTGCTTTGTTGTGAAATTCACATAATGAATATGGTAAATGAAAGAACTGAGTCATTTGCTGTGCTGTGACTCATTTACTGTTCTGCACCTTACTGCTCTGTATGTCACTGTGTAACTCTTTGAACAGAAAATGTACGTTGCTGCACTTATAAACTTGTATTTTGGAAAGGATTTATGTGTTGGTGTTGTGGTTTAGGAGTGGTATTCCTCAATTCCAGTGCATGAATCAGCTTATGGATGGGGATCATGGAACTGGTGTGGTATTGCAGACAGTGCACTGCTGTGGTAGCAGTTGGGACCTGTTGTTCTTTGACCATCAACAGTCCCAGAGCAGAAGGGTCCTCTGAGAGACCAGGCAAGATACTCAGCTGTTTAATTTCCTGTGTCATGACAGCAACTGTCCCAAAAGCCCAACGATGCCCTTTTGGGTCCATGAAATACTTTCTCCTTGGTAATTTATGCTGAGGATGCACAGGGCTTCTGGGCCAGGCACAAGGGGATGTTTTTGCCGTTCATTCCTGGTTAGGCTCTCTTCAGCTTCCAGAACAGTGAGCTGTTGGGAGCCTCCTGTTATCCCAGAAATACAGACAGATTCTGCCCCTCTATAACTTGATGGCATTAGGGTACTTTGTGCACCGGTGCCAACTAAAGCCTTAAACTCTTGTGGGTCTGATGTGCCAGGCCAGTGGATCCACAGTTCAACAGATCTGCTTGTCTCTTTCTTCCACCTGACTGGAGGCAGACCCCCTCTACTCCTGACCATGATACATGTTGCTCACTGCTTGTAAATATGAACTGGAGGTTTTCCTTCGAGAGGATCCTAAGTATCATCAGCCCTTCTGTTCTGTTTGAGAACTTCAGCCTCCAAAGGAAATCAGAAGTTCTCAAGAACTGTTGTAAAAAGCCTGAAGGAAGAGAAGGGAGTTAAAAGCTGGGGGAAAGTCATCTTCCTCTGCTCTCCCCTTGACTGGGAATGATTATTAACGAATTCCCAGAGGTGGCATCTAAGGTAAAAGCAGGAGAGCAACACAGACCTAATGACCCTCATTGCACTTGATGTTTTCATGTCATGTGCTGAAATCACACAGTACAGCAGCAAAACAACCCTCACCTCCCTGCTCTGAAAAGGAGCACATAGTGCATATACAGGAGTATACACAGGCTGAGATACTACAGCTATGTGAGCAGGCAAAGCAACATTATGACCAGTGGCCCATGACCTGCTATATTAAATGCTTTTAGCAAGTCATTTCTGGCCTGCTCTGGTCAAATCTGTTGGTATCTCAACCCTTTGAGACCCATATTGGGCACCACATAAGACTGTTGTGGTTTAGGAGTAGTGTTCCCTGATTTAGTGTTTCAGCTGAACCCCCCCAGACCATGCACTTCTCACTTATTCCCCCTCCTTCCCCTTGTGTTGGGATGGAGGGAATTGGAGGCACAAAAAGTAAAGATCATGGGTTGAGATAAAAATAATTTACTAAAACCAGCAATGAAGTAAGAAAATGAACCATACCAACAACTATATTAATAGAGTGTCCAAGACAGGTGAATGACTCATGTGTGAAACCCAGAGGTGCCTCAGTGCACACACCAAACTAGGGCTGGAATAAAGTGTACCCACACCCCTCAGCTTGGCATGAGGTGATATAGAATAACCCTATGGCCCTAGTCTGCCACAGAAGTTAGCCCTATTCTGGCTGGAACCAGGACAGATTACCATTTGTGAGCTTCACCCACTGTGTTGACCACTGTGTTTTTCACCCTGAAGTTACATGAGTGCTTTAGACTGGTTTAAATGCAGGCTGCTGTCAAAGGGACACTGCAGTTCTTCTCAAGCCTGTAGCTTGTGCCAGGGCTTGTGGAGCTGCGTGGTGAGCCATAGAACTGTCCTGCTTATGAATTCAGGTCTTGCTGGGTGAGTTTTTACCTGGTTTATTGGCCAAGAAAATGCTATGGTTGATTTAAGGGAGAGAATATTGCAAGAGGGGCCATTGAGAAGGGCAGGGTTCCTTTCTGTGTCCATCACACTTAGACTGGCTTAAAGTGATCATGAAGCTCTAACTGCTGCCTGGGGTAAGGAGATGGCTGCAGTGCTTGAGAATTCACCTGTGGCAGATGGCAGCCTGTTTGTCCCAGAGGCATCAGCACAGGCCTTTCCTGAGCCCAGGATGTGTGTGGGCCTATATGAGTGAGCCATCTTCCACGTTGCTTCATCCACAGTGGTTTTTGTGTGTTACAGAACCTTAGCCAAGTGATGAGTACCCCTCCCACACTCCCACCAGTGGTTAAAAGAAAGCCAGACAAATGTTTACTTTAAGAGTACAGGAAAGGGGAAGGAAATACCTAACCATTTAGTCCAATTGTGCACATTCATGGCTGTCTGTATTTGCATAGCTGTTGCAAAAGATGGTTTTTACCTTCAAAGTTCACGTAGTTAATCTTCTTTTGAGGCAGTGGTGAACTTCTGTGTACTTATAACATACTTTCAAAGTAATTTCTCTCCTTGTTATGCAGTTGTTCAGTGACCAGATAGTGTGTTCTGTGTTTATTTGTAGCTGTTGACTTCAGTTACTAAAGTGTTCATGGCTTTTTGTCTGACGAGACCTGATGAGCCAACATAGCTAAGAATGAGATGGAGTCTTTCCCTTGCTTCTTGAACTTTGATCAATTGCCACTGAACAGTCTCACTGGAGGCTGTAGGGTCATGGTAGTATAGCAGTGACTTAAGTTGTCTGGCATGGTCTTTTTTACTGGTAGTAATGCTTGAGAAAGAAATGATGGAGCATGACTTGCAGATTTCAAGCTGAGTTTGTAGGGCTGGCTTGTAGAGTACAGAAAAATTCTCTACTGCTTCTAAACTCGGTATTTTTGATCTGGACCTCACTTGAGAGTCTAAAATAGCTTTGTGGTGTTCCAGTATCATTACTGTTTCCCCAAGGAGAACAGCAACTGAGCAGAATGTTGGTACTTTTGTATAACTTCCGTAGTGTGGAAGCTAAATGACAGACAGCTGCTTTGGTAAGTGTGGCCTATTTACTGAAATGACCTCTTTTCAGGACTCAAGTAAAGCCAACGTGTGATCTATTCCAGATGGATGTAACTAATGCAGAACTTAGTTTGCCTGTATCTGGTGGCAGGGAGAAGTGCATGCAAGGCCTGTTGCATGCTTCACAGTGCAGATGAGCCACTTTCAGGGCAGAAATGGCTTCCCTTTACCCTAAAGAGAGATTTCCTGGGACTTTTTGTGGGCCTGTCTGGGTGAGGGTGCTTTGTCTTTCCCAACTGCTTGCACTGGGGGAGATCAAAGCTTTTTACTGGCTTGCTTTCAGCAGTAACCTGCTTCAGTGAGGAAGGATTCCTCTGGGTTGCGCACTTCCTAGAGCCCTTCTACAACTCTGCCCAGGGGATTGTGCCTGTCGGACTGTTAAAGGCATTCATGAGTGAGAGATCACCGGTCCTGAAGTTGTGCGGAGGTTAAGCAGGGTGCTGTACCTCTCTAGGTTGTCTCCTGCTGGAAGGGAGCCTGCGTGACCGCCAACCCTAACTGGAGTGTCTAGATCCTTCCAAACCTCTGCAGGTGGTGTTTATTGTACATGTTTATCCAGGATCCTAAACTAAATATTTCTCGAGGAAAGCATAGTTATGTAGTCTGGTGTCTTTCCTGCTCCACTGCTCCACTACTAGCAGTCTTATTAGATGTCTGCTTTCTGTCAGATCTTGTTTTAGGGTGATCACAGGTGTTTAGTGTGATCCTTTGTGAGCTGACCATGACTTCTGTAAGTCAGCTTTGTTAAAGAAGTGTCAGCTTGAACTCTTGTCTGCTTGAGAAAATGGAGAGCAGTCAGGTGTATCAGTCCTTCAGTTTTTGTACCAATTAGTGTGGTTTCATGGTTGTCTTCTTTTTGACCCCTTCTCCGCCTCTACCCCTACTTCCCCTTTGCTGTTTCCCAGATAAATACAATCAGGGGAAACTGGCTGCTCAGAACAGGGTTTTGAGCAGCGCACGGCACTGCTGCTCACATGAAGCTAACAAATAGGAAAGGGAACAATCCCCATGAGTAACACAAGAGGTTCTTTAAACACACTCAAGTAAAACAAAGGTGTTTGATTCTGAAGCTTGGGTGAGTTACATTCAGCATAAGAAGCACAATCCCAGGAAGGATGGAGGCTTATGGGACATGGGTGAGGGAAGAGCAACGGAACAGTGCTTGTAGGCTTCCTTCATCTTCATGAAACTCTCAAGTTCTTTCGTCTGCTGTGGGTGGATGGGTGCACTTCAATTTCTATATTTGCACAAATCCAAGGTTGTGATTCATGTTATTCTAGGAAGAGTATTTTAAGTAATAATTTATCTGTAACTAATTATGTTTTGTCTTTAATCTTGGGAAAACTTCTTTTGCCTTTCTTTTACTGGAAAGGCATTTAAAAGAGAGTTAAAACCTAAGATTTTTGTGTACCATTGTTGAATGAGCCTCCACAAATCTGCCAAATGTAAAACTTACTTGGATTAATGTTTCTTAATGGAACAGACAGCTCAGAGTGGAAGTTCTTATCACAACTCTGGAGTTGAGAGGAAAACAAGTGTACCACCAAAGCCCCGAACAACACACCCAGTCCTTTGCATAGAGGTTTGCTCACAAGTTCAGAGTTTTGCAGAACTGGTTCAGGAATCCTGGCTTGCACTTGCCATCCTTGCCAAAGCCCTCCAGAAACATTACGTAAATCCCCTCACACCAGCTGGAGGTGGGAATGCTGCCTGTGGATGCATGGCCAGAAGATGCTGCATGTCAGCTGCTTGCTGTCATTTCCTCTCTTCAGACCTTTATCTTTCACCTTCCTGAAAGACAGCTGACCACTTTCCACCAAGGGATAAAGCCCTGTGGATTACTTTCCAGTCACTGTTGGGAGACTGTGCACAGGGCAATTTCCGCGGAGCAATGAATGTGCCACCAGCTGTGCCTTGTGCATGGTTCTTGTGGCTGCGGTAGGTGTGAAGTTATGCAAGGTTGTTTGACCTAGTAGAGAAGTTTAAGACTACTCTTTATTTTACATTTGAAGAAATGAGGAAGAGGCTATACTGGGTTCAGATTGCTACCATTTCTAAAATTGCTCATGTAGTTTCATCTGCTTTGGTACTGTTTGAATTCAGGCTGGAGCTCCTGTCAGTTATGCTGTGTGGATGGCAGGTTTAGTTTATCTAGTAGTCTTCTTAAATGCTTCCATCTTTCAAAATAAAATTGTGTGCAAGGACTTGGGGCTCAAGAAATTACTTTTAGCATACAATTTCTGCTAAATGCATCCCAGAAGAACTTGGTGTGTGCACAGTGATTTAATAGGCTTCCATTGAGTTGAACCTGTCACACAGTCATGATGCAAGTACTGGATCTGTTCTAGCTCACAATACTTGAGCAGGAGCAACAGACACAAAATTAACTAATCTGAGTCTTTAAGAGGTGTCCTTCATGAGTGTCTTCCAAGAACAGTGCAGTACTAGGTTATAAAGAAAACAGAAGGTGTATAATGACTGAAACCTTGCTGTTGGGAAGTCTCAGAACATTGGTCATTCAAATCACATCTCTGAAACTTGCTTTTAGGTAGGAGTGGCTCTTCTTGACTTAGAGCATTGTGAACACTTAGTAAATTGAGTCATTAAAAGCAAAGTGTCAGTTTTGGAAATAGTGGTGTCCCTAAAAGAAGGAAAAACTTATATTGAATGATGGATTATGGTGAATACATAGGTTCACATTGTGCTTCTTATTGAGCTTCACAACGGTTTCGGTTCATTTCTGTGCCTTCCTCCCCCCTCCTGTGTAGTAGTGATGAGAAGGAAGGACAGAGGTAAGCCTGAACCCCATGCAGTTTATTGTGAAAATACCCAGTTCAGATTTAAGCCACCTATTTGTAAGCAGAATGTGACATTCACTTCTTTAGTTGCAATGGCTGTGAACCTTCTGAAATCGTTCAGTTCCTAATTGCTAAAAGCCTGAAATGCATTCCTGGTGACTGCAAGCTTTTTTATCTTTTTGCATTATGGTTATTCTGAGTACAGTCTGGCTCATCTTTATTAAGCCTGCTTTAATTTGATGCATACAGAGAGAGCGAGCTGAACACAAAGGACAAGTCTCTGCTGAAGCCTGGAGGAGCTTCACTGAACTTGGTTAGCTAGCAAAAAAACTTATTTCCTCAGCAGATTGGATAAAGTCTGTGTGCTGTCTCTGAACAATCGTCATCTAAAGATTATATCTGAAATGATATATCAAACTAGGAGCCATAATTGGCAGGTTGTTTTAGACAGAAAGAACATAGCAGGTGAAAGGAAATCTGTGACTTTTAAGAAGTTCACTGGAAGTTACTAAGTTCTTGAGCATGCCTGAAAGATAGAGTAAGCTTTTATCTTCAGTTGACAGTGTTCAGAGTTGATGCACATCTACCGTGTTAGATTTATGTCAGCCCACCTAGTCCACTTAAGGCAGGAACAAGACCTCTAGGAAAACCTTCATTAACCCTCTGTGCTGATGACGACTCTGCTGCTGCTCTTGTTTCACATTAGCAGTTAGCAGTGAGATGGCCTATTCTTGGCATTATGGAGCTAATTACATTTATCGTGTACATTTACACAGGCTAATTTTGAAGGCTTACAAAAATAGGTGTGAGAAGGAGGGGGAAAAATCTTCCAGAATATATTGAAATGCTTTGGAGTGATTTGGAGTCTTTTGTCCATTGTAGACACAGAAACTACTTTCTGTCTTTCATTTTCTGGAGTGGTAATAGGTTTTCCATACATCCACAGCTGTTTATTGTATGAACAGCTGACAAAAGCTCAGGCTGTCGAGGGTAAGGTGAGCTGGTCTCTGGGTAGAACAAAGACCTTTAGTAGTATAGGAAAGACTTTTTTGCCCTGGGAACACGAATGTAAAGGCAGCTGGCAGCACGAGTGCAAATCGGAAACATATCCGGAAACTTAATTCCCCCAATTGTGGTGTTACTGAAGTGCAAGGATTTATTTTTGTCTTACTGTCTTTAGGGATGTTAATATTTAGCAGATAAAGCTGTATGCTTTTGTATGCTGCTTTTTGGATTGTAAAAAAAGCTGTAGTGTGCAGAGGATAACGCCGCTAAAACAGGGGAACGGAAGTGCTTGCACAAGTGGTGTGATTTGTCTTGTGGTGAGGAATGGGGGAGTCGCTGGGGTTAAACTAGATTAAATAAACAAACCCTGTAGATCCTGGTGCTCTTGGGTTTTCCTGAATTCATCGTCATGTGCGAGTGTTATGGAAATACTAGTTCAAAATAAGCAACCCCTGATGTTTGTAAACTGGTATCTCCATGTGCTTGCTTTTGTAATGCTCCTTCCATAGCCGTGGTACCGCTTATTTTGCATAGGTGTTGTTACTTAGATAACCCTAATGGAATGCTACTCATCTCCTCCTTAATTTTTCTTTGTGCCTAAACTATTACCACAAAGCCTTGATCTAGCTCTCTGACTACTTTAGCTCTAGTGTTTTGTTTATTCTGCCATTTAACCCTGTAACTTGGCAGCAGTGCTTGGAGAGAACTTTAAGGAGGAACTCAACATTCTCCTTTGAGGGGTAGCGGCTGGTAACGCGTGTGATTAGGTTGGGGGAGGGCTGTGCCGGCAGAAATCAAGTTCTCCAGGCACAAAGAAGAGGAACTTGAGTGCAGCAGCATGATAGCACGAGAGCAGTCCAACTCCACTGTGTGGGATAAGTGACATACAGAAAGTAATATCTTCCACAAGCGGAGCAGGGCAGGGTTGCACGATTCAGCTTGTTCTGTTTGCTTAGAGTAAATTGCTTTGCCTTGAAGAGCAAGACAAAAAAAAGTTTTTATCACAGGGTTCATCACTGACAAACAGATATCCTTGTACTTTGGTGTATAAACTGTTACAAGTCCACCAGTCTAAAACAAAAATAGAAACTAATTTCTTCTTTAATTTGAAGAGCATTTCTAATAGGACATATTGCTACTTTTAAAATATGTGCTATTGAATGCTTTGGGAGGCTAACTGGAGAAAAAGAGGTTTAAACCTAGCTGAGTTATGTGGTCTCAAACAAAATAACTGGTACTTAATGTTAAGAATGAACCAAATTCACTGGTTAAGTCATTTACTGTGTATAATGTAATCAATTTATCATTTAGAAAATACAAGATATAATTGATTTTGTCCAGTGCTGTGCCAGTCATAAAGACTTAAAAATGTCGTGGTTCTAACTTCTATGTCTTGCACTGAGCAGACTTGAATGCTTAGGCTGCTTTCACAGGCGACAGGATGCAGTGTGTCCATTGAACAATGGAACACAATTTAAAATGGGTTACAGCCTCCTTTTTCCTAAGCTTCTTACTCTGTTTGTCAGTCACTCTGCTTTGCAATTATTCAATGTTGTCAGAATTTAGGATTCTTCTCTCAAAAGGCATAGTAATGCATTTTTGGTAACTGTTTAGAACAGTTCACTGACATGTACAGGGTTATCAAAACACAGCGTGCTCAACGCTAAGTGATACAGTGAATTGTACTACTCAAAGTGTTCTTCTGTGTTAGAGAGAAAGCTGAGCCGACTCTTGACATAGAAAGACCATAGATGGCAATCACCGTTCACCCCACCAAGCCGAAATGACCTCTCTCTATTGTAGGCTTAACACTCTTTTTCCTTGTTTTAATCTTGCTTGTGGCAAGCTCTGTCAGCTGTTTAAGGCACTTTCTGGATTATGTAGAGCAGCATTCCTGGAGCTCAGGAAGTCATTTTGGGTTCCCTTAAGCTAGATATTGGTATCAGTATGTTAGCTGTTCTGCTTTCAGCCCCTCTCCGAATTTTTGGTTGGTACTGTGTTCGTCTGTTGCTTGTGAATAGCAGGATGAAGTTTCTTGTCAGTGACACTCATTGCTCTAGTTTTTCTTAGCTCTTGTAGTTTGAAAGCTTCATTGGGTTCTTTTGTAGTGTGATACTTTGTTCTTTTTTTTACTGTGTTTATTATGGGTTAGCTTTGAAACTTTATATAAAGCTATCTTAAACCATTTTCAAGGGGCATATGCTATTCTTGAAATGTCAGGCTGTGAAGGGCTGTATGCAGTAAGGGTTATTAAGAGTTATAATTCGCCTTTCCTGTGCAGTTTGATTGCCTCTGTAGAAAGATG
This sequence comes from Acanthisitta chloris, assembly GCF_000695815.1. NCBI lineage: Eukaryota > Metazoa > Chordata > Aves > Passeriformes > Acanthisittidae > Acanthisitta > Acanthisitta chloris. The sequence goes on along the minus strand of NW_008693410.1, from coordinate 12,610 downwards.
GGGCTTGGCTGAACTGCATGATGTGTCTGTACAGTGTGTCACTGGACGTTCCTGCTGCTAATGTCACTTTAGCTGCATGTGCACTTGAAGAACATGAAATCTTGCAGTGTTGATGTGCCTTAAATTGAGTTTGCAAGAATTGCACATGCCGTGAGGCATATACAACTAATGTGGAACATACTGAAAGCTGATTAAATGATTTCAGAACTTCAACCTAATTTTCACCGAAAACAGAGAGGGTTGAAGTCACATTTGTAGAGTACTTTTTACCTCAGTCTGTGCACAAGTGTATAGCTCAGCAGCAGTTGTGCACTGATCACTTTGTGCGTGTTTGTATTTGTTGGCACTAAAATGCCTTTAAAAAACCAACAAAAACAGGTCCTCACTGGTCTCTTCTGAGAAGTAACTTCTCCATGAAGAATGAGATTCTTTAAGAAAATCAACACTGCCCCTTTTCTTTTGAGCTTTTCAAACCTTTCAGCAGGCATTAACCACCTCTGATTGCGTTTGCTGGCAGTTGAAGTGAAGCTTTAGAATTTTTGGACATTTACCAATATAGCTTAACCCTATTATCTCCCTGAGTTTTGTGGTGGTGTGGGTGGTTTTGTGATTTTTTTTCTCTTTTTTTTTTTGAAACTGACTAGCTGAGAATTGAAACTCCGTGTCTTTGGCAGAGTTAATCCAGAGAGAAAACTAGTTCTGTTTCTGGGATTTTGACCTCGCAGTCAAAACTGAGGAGTATTGACTGGCATGCTTATGAAACTGATAGGACAATTAATGCAAGCTCTTCAGAGATCAGTTGATTTATCCAACTCCTTTTCAAAGTCCCTATCTAGTCTAAAGCCATGGTCTGGCAGACTGGTAAGGAAGTCACTCTAATATTAAAAAAGTACTTCCTTATGTTCAAGAGGAACTGCCTGTGTTTTACTTTGTTCTCTCACCGTGCATCACTGACCAGAGCATGACACAATCTTTATACTTTCCCTTCAGGTATTTGTATAACCTGATGAAATCCTCCTGAGCCTTCTCTTCTCCAGGTTGAACAGTCCCAGCACTCTCAGCCTTTTTTTCCTATGTGAGGTGCTCAGGTCCCCACATCACCTTTGTGGCCCTTTGGTGAACTCTCTTCAGTATGTCCATTCTGTCCTGTAATGGGGAGCTCAGCTCTGGACACCACTTCAGATGTGGCCTCAGCAGTGCTGAGCAGGGCAGGAGGATGATGTCCCCTTGACCTGTGGGCAGCACTCCTCCTCCTAAGGCCTGGGGTGCTACTAGGTACCTGTGCTTCAGCTAACAATCAAAAGAGAGCATTTTAACTTTTTCTGGTTTCAGACTACGCTTAAAGACAAACAGTAGTGAAACAAAAACACTTAAAAAGCAATCACAACTCCTCATTTGCCCTGCCTGTGTAATTGGAACGGTTTCCCTCTTAAGTTTAAGAAGGGTTAGTTTTCAAACTTGGATTTGTAACATCAGTGTTAACATCAATCTGTTAGTGGATGGGGATTGGAGTTAGTGCTGCTTTTACTTGGACGAGCCACAGAAGCCATTAATGAATTGTATATTCTTGGTTAGCATATTGATCGTTAACCAGTAGTTCGTTATAGCTCTTTCTGTGATTTGCTTGGATTTCTGCTTAATAGAACTTGGTTGTAGGTGACCCAGTGATGCTTTGGATCTCACAGGCAAGACTCTTGAGGCATGAGGGTACTCATGTATGGTTTACCTGGATTACCTCTTTCCCCTACTTTTGTAATTCCCTCAGATTATCTTGAACAGAGCAAGTCATAGGTAAAGAGGAGCTGAGGATGTCTCATAGAGAAATTTTGGTTACTGTATCTTCTGCATACAGTAAAAAAACCTGGTGTAGTGTCTAGTAAGTGCTTTTAATAGAAGGTGATTAGAAAGGTCTGTAGTGATATAACCTTTTGGCTTCCTTACTAGCCTCAGCTGAAGTGGAAACAGTGGTGTAAGTAGCAAAGGCTGTCTATCAGGATCTGTTCCTTGCCCTTTCTTTCCTCTCCTCATCTCCCACCAACAAATGTCAAGACAGCTCTGACTATTCCAGAATGTAAATAAATGTTAGGATGAATCTCCTACAACTATATGTTACTTAAACCCAAAAGTCATAGCTGCCAAACACATATGAGTGGCTACTTTCTGGCCAAATGGTGAAAACTGTTTTAATGTAGAACAGAGAATGCTGTGTCAGTGAAGTAGTTTTGAAGTCTATGATGATTTGTCTGTAATGAGAATTATGTTTTCACAGGTGCAGTTTATCATAGTTAGAGAAAGTGACAGGCAAGAAAAATAGCTGCAGAATTATATTTGAGAAGTGAAATTATTTAATGTTTCTTTTTTTAACAGCAAATTTTTTCTTGCAAGTGGTCTAAGAGGCTCTCAGTTTCCACAGTCTGTGTGACTTTTCCATGTACAGCAAAACTTGCAGAATAAGCATTTTCATGACAGGGAAGGGGTAACGAAATAGCAAATTGCACTGATGGCTTTTTTCCCTCTCCTAAAGAAAAGTTGGGTTTTCTGTTTGCAGTTAACTCAGAAGCTGGCTTTCAAATGGACTGGTAGACAACTAATCCATGCTCCCCTCTGCTCTCCCTTCCGTGCTGTTTGAGAAGTCACTTGTGTTGGCAGAAGATAAGTAGTTCGGGAGGGATTTAAGAAGAAAATTAAACCAGCTTTAATTCCTAAAGCTTAGGTATAGGGTCTGCTATTGTTTCCATAGTCCTTATAATAAACAACTTTTTCTCTTTGTTTCTTGATTACACTTGAAAATATTTGTGGGCTGTGTTTTAGAAGGCTGTTGTATGGCTGGAAGTCTGGAAAGTAGGAGATAGAATAGAGGCAGATACAGATTGCACCTTGCAGTCAGGTTTTAGCCCACACTCTGAGAAGAAAATCTGAAGTGCAGTAATGATAGAGCTGCATAGATGTTTGCAGGCAATTCCTCCTAAATTAAACAGAGAAGGAAGCAATAACATGTTGTGGAACCAAGTAAGCAATGCATGTTTGACTTTTAACTCAAAAGTATGTGGTTGACCCTGTCTCAGAATTCTAATACATGCAAATTCTCACGTTCTAAAATGGTCTTCCTTTGGGGGAATTTAGGCTTAATTTCCTACTCTCCGCCCCAACAATGAAGATCTACTTATGTCTGTGAGTGTGTGGTGGAAAGCCTCAAGCATGTTAAGCCATTACCTCTGGATGTCTAAGGGTGAAGTCATAGCCACAGCTTAATTGTCAAATACTCACTGCTTGTTGGGTGTATTCATGTAGGTGGACCTGAACTGGTTTGGAATCTGTAAAGCTGTAGCTTTCCTACATGCTCCTAAAGGCGTCTTGAGCAGGTGGATATAAACATGCAGGAAAAGGTTATACTGGAGATTACTTGGCTGGCTCAGTGTTTAGAATACATAGCAGAGATACTACTGCTGCTTTTAAGAGGATGTTAGAAAAAATTTAAATCACAGAAATAGACACTGAATTGACCTTGGATGCAGTACAGAGAATTCATGGTATTTAAAGATAAGTTCATGTATTGTGTAATGGATAACTGAAGATATGTGACTAGGTAAAAATGTAAAATGTTTAGTATCATGCCAGACACAGGAAAGTATCTCAAGTACAGCAGAGGACTCATAATTATTACATTAGTGACAAGTGAGCTTTGTTCCTTCACATTCCCTCCATACCACGAACATGCTCAACAAGTAGTTGTTTCACCAGTCCTGTTGCTGCTAAAATTTTGCCTTGCATCTTGCTTGAAATGATTTCATTTCAGTCATAAAAATTGGTAAGAAAATGTCTGTCTGAGTACAAGGCAGCTAGAGTAAATTAGCTTCTTCCAAGTAAGTCTTAATTAGGGAGAGTTTGGAGCTTTACAAGGCCACAGTGAAGTGACTGGAATTTAGGGACTGAAGAGCATGTTAATGGGTTTGAATTTAAATACCTAACCAAATGAGGCAAATGGATGTTTTCAATCCAAAAGGCAAAGTTATTTGGGTCTAAGCAACGTGGTTTGGCAGGGCTTGTGGTCCAGATACATGGGTAGGGTTTTTGTTTTGGTTTCGTTTTTCTTCTCCCTTTTCCCAACAGGGAAATTACCAACCAGTGAAATTGATCTTGGCTTCTGTCTCTACAGAACATGATCATTGTCACTGGAGAGCAGTGTAATTGAGACGCCATTGGGGTGTTTCTGATCTTCTTTAGAAGTTATGTACACTTTATACTCTTTTCTGATCTGTTTTGTCAAGATGACAGTGACAGAAGGGTTGTCATCATCAGAAGTTGTAAGCAGGCAGATCAGTCTGTTGACTCTGGCTGTATGTGCTTCAGTTCATTTTTGCTGTAATCAAGAGTGGAAGGTCGGGTTAACCTCTTTTTCCCCCCCCCTAAAATTTTTGGAACACAAAATAGAGCTCTATGAGGTTGAGGCTTTGGTGAGCAGTTGTGCTTCTGTTTTGCAGGGGCAGACCCTGTCTTAACTCTGCTGTCTTTAGATTAAGAAGTTGTTATTTTGTCCAGAGATTAGATCATGTCTCATGAGGCAACTAGGATGAAGCCATATTTGCTTCCCAGTTCTCTCATTCTGTGCAGGACCAGTGAAGCAGCCGGAGAAAGGAAGTGAAGCAGCAGGAGGGAGAAGATAAAGTAACTTAGAGAAGTATTTTCCAGTTTAGAAGTCGATGTCACTGCAACCAAATCCGTCACAGCAGTGCGTTAAATATTTTGTTTTCACCTATAAGCCATTCATGTCTTCACCTTCTACAGTAATTATGAAACTTGTCCATTCAATCAAAAGCCTTGGAACGTGAGACATGGAGTGGATTCTCAGTAGGAGTTTTGGCATAGCTTTGGCTTAGATGTCATAATTTATGCCTTTGCGTAGTGACTTAAGCGTGATATCAGGTTTTCAGATAAAATCTGAGGTAGCCACTGCCACCTAATTGTAAGACTTCAAAGGCTGCTCTTAGTAAAAATGCCTTTGAAAAGTTGCATTCCCTGAAGTAACAGCAATGAGAGTTTGAAGTAGAGACTTTGGACTATGACTTAGTCCTTGAGAAATGTGGTAGTTTAGGAGCAACAAGAAAGGAATTTTGTGTAAATGTTGTTGGTAGTTTATTGTTGATAAATTCTTTGTGTTAAAATGTAGGAGATTTTTCTCCAAGGAAGTTGGCTATTCTGAGGGAACAGGTACCCTCTGGGGACCATTTTTTTGCCTAAAGATCTTCGGAGAAGATGACTTGTGGAAGGTTGGGTTGGTTTCTACATCACAATTTTGCAAACCAGTTTCTGATGTTTTGTCTTTTGGGAAGCTTCAAGAGGCTATTCTGAGGCTACTAAAAGATCTGGTGGCTGCCAGTCTGCTCTGACCTTCACCCTCATCTTCTCAGGGGAGCTGCTCCTTTACAGTCTGGATCAAACTCCCCGAGACCTCAGTATTGTTATCATTAGCTTGGATGGTCCTTCCTGTTCTTTGCATCCTATCCTTAACTTGGGGATGAAATGTTTTAATGCATCAAGGTACAGATGACACACACACTCACACACACTATAAATAGAAATAGAACCTGGAGGCTTTGTCACTAACTGAACATTATTACCACTGTAGGCAGTGTTGTTGCTATGATTACATCCTCCAAGTTTGGCATTTTACTAGTGTCCCTATTTTTTCTGTAATGGTAGCTTTTCTTGGATGGTAAATATGGTGTTATCCACATTTTTGGCATTTGTTGGGGTGGCTTTGAGTCACACATGCCCCGTAATATTACCTTAGAGAAGTTACACTGCAGTGTCTCAATGCACTCGAGAATCCTCTTCGTTCATTTTATGTTTTGGCTCAGCAATACCCTTGTTACAAAAA
>NW_008693410.1:0-6713 GCF_000695815.1 Acanthisitta chloris | reverse complement strand
AGGAATGCTTCCATTTTTTCCTGAACCATTAAAATGTCAATAAGAAGCTGCTGAATCCTCAAAAGAGTCTGTTTTAAACAGATAATTGGCAAACAGCTTATGAGCTGTGTTTATTTCTTGTCTCTGAAATGTCTTCTTTGTGTGATGACTTCTGTTATTTGATACACAGTTGTAAGGACTGTACTGCTGGAACGTAATTTGCATTTTGTTTGAATCGTGTGATGATGATGCAGTTGCTAGAGTTGCAGTCCTGATTAGCTGGTGATGTTTCCTTACCGATTATTGCATTTCGTCATGAGCACTCTATTGTAGGCAGAAAATACAAGAAAGTTGGTAGTTTGAATTAGAGCAGCTCTCGGTAAGGGCAGGAAGATACCATGGTAAACTCCAGGTGGGTTTGTGTCTCTTGTGGATGCTTGACATTTCAAGAAGACATGTTTAACCCTTGTTAGAGGTTTGCAAAGTTGTTCTGAAAGAGAGTAATTAACAGTGTATACCCTGAACTACATCATAATGAAATACTGAATGTGGGAGCTTGGTGTTATTTACTTGAAATTGCTAGGGGTAGAGTTTTGTGTGTTCAGAACGTTTGTGGAAGTGCTTCATGAGTGGTACTCTGTGGTGGCTTCTTAGCTGAAGATAGTGGTGAGAGCAGAAAATGTCAGGGACAGATACCTTCTTGTCAAGTGAATAATTTAACCGACGTGTAGGTTCTGGGCTTTTTACAGTTTCAAAATGCAATAGTGAGAGAACAAGTGTTACCAGGCTGTGTATTTTTGTCTAGGTGTGTCTGTCTTTGTGTGCAAACTATTGCAGTTTTGGTTTTACTTGGAAATTTACATTTTAAACTAGTAAAACCCTTTTGAAACCGTTGTTAAGATGTGTTAAATGTTTGCAAGTGCACTTTGTATGTGCTGTGGGAACTCCGTGTATACTTGAGTATGATTTAGGCTGTGGTTTCACATACATTTCTGGCAATGTCAGTGTAAGCTGGAGTTTCTCTTAGCTGCTTTCTTCTGTCTTTGCACTGCTCCTTACCTGTGCTAGCAAAGTGTCTTCTTGTTTTTTTTGGTGTGTGGCCAACCATGGTGATGTGGATCAGGGAACTGAAACAGTGAAAGAGATGATGAGGTTTTTCTCTTTTTTTTAAATTTATTTGGGTGGTGTTTTTTCCCCTCCTAGGTGGGTCCATGCCTTGATCAGTTCAGTACATAGGACCACAGACAAGAGTTTTGATAAAACTTGGAAGGACAGAATAGAGGCAAAAATGAGTGTCAGTGGCTGGGGCCCTGTCGCTTACTTCCCTAATGCTGAATGTAACACAGATGAGGTCATGCCTGTAGGTATGTTAGCCTGAGGTGCTGTGGATTTCCCAACCCTACCCCTAAACCATTAATTAACTACTTCATTACTTTATTTCTTCTAATCTGTGCTTATGCTCATTCTTTGTCCAAGGAGGAGTGGGGAGTCCCCTTTTTATCTGGTTTATCTAGTTTCTCTTAGCCAGCTCTTAAGTTAGATTAGACCTGGCCAATGAGGAAGCTTTTCCAAAAAGACAAGATGGAAGGAGGAAACAGTAATGCTCTGCCGCCCAAAACGCAGAGGAAGAAGAAAGATACCTAGCAGCCAAGTGTCCTTTTCCTTCAGGTGGCTCCTTCAAGGATTTGGTTTGTCTGTGTAGTTCTGCATGTGGAAAAGGCCATGTAAAAGCTTCTTCCTACTCCTTGTTGGTTGAAAGAAAAAAGAAAAAAGAATGTATGCTGTTCTGCTTCCTGAAACATACTCAAGTTGGCTGAGAAAATGGAAGGAGAGTTGTTCCCTCTGCAGCATCCGTCACTCTTTGAATCTCTGCTGTAGAGTCCATGAAATAGCTGATGCTTAAATCTTTGTTGATACACCACAGAGCAAACTGGTAACACCTGCTTGAAATCACTCAGTGTCTGTGTCCTTAACTACCCACTGCAGCACAGGCTGTAAGGGTAGGAAAGGGACAAGTTACGGTCATTTGAAACGCCTTTTTTAATGAATGAAAATTGGGTTTGTAGATATGACCAAGAACGAGATCTTTTGAAAGAGCAGAGCTCACAGGAGAACACTGGGTCTTAATCTGCAGAAATGAAATGCAAGACTGCAGTTTGTTCTCAAATAGAACTTGTGAAGAGTTGCCAGCTTGAAAAAGGGAGCAGTTTAGCACTGGAGTTTGTCTTTAAAAATATTTGCAAGGCTAGTAATTTATATTTAACTGCAATTAAAATAGAAGATGTTTCTTGGTTATAAGAGCTGCCTTAACTTTTCTCTAGATATGGAGATTTTAACTATATGATTTTAATGCTGAGTTGTCCTTTTGCTTCCCTTCACTTCTGTGTTCATGTGTTAGAGAAGGTTTTTCCTCTCTGGATTTTCTCTTCCATTAGAAGATTTTTATAATCACTCTGAACCACCGTGCAAGGAATGATTGATTTGTTTAGACTTTATGAAGTGATTATCTTTGTCTGATGGCAGAGGAGATGTCACTAGATGACTGAAGGATTTTTTCAGAGCTTGTGTACACTGCCATCCCAGTGCTTCCCATTCACCTCTGCCCTTCCCCTCCTGTACTCTACAGTGTTTATTATTTTGCCTTGTCCTGTGTCAATTCATGTTACCAGTCAGTCCTAGCTCTGGAAAGTTTATTCTTAAATAATGATGCAAAAAGGTGTAGCAAAAAAAAAAGTGAAGGGGAAGAGTGAATGAGAACAAAGATGTGAACATGTGGTTTCTTTCACAGGCTAAATAGGTAGGTAATTACAGAGTTGTGTAATTGGCAACTGAAGTGTTCAAAAATCATGATTAACTTCTTCTGAAATCAAAAGGCTTGAAAAAAAGTAGAAAACTTTAGAATATAATTTTGAAGTTCCATAGTTACATACTACTTGTAATGCTTCAGGGATTGGCAGTTTTCAAACTGTTCTCTGCAGCTAAAAAGAGAAGCTTAAAAAACAATCGAAAGGGTAAAAAGCAGACACAAATAGAACTTGACTGTTTGTAATGAGAAACCCAATGGCAAGCTGAAAACCCTGAGAAATCTAGGAATGTGATTATTCTAGGAAGACTTTTGAAGACAGCAGCAGCTGCCCATGTTAATACAAAGATGTTCAGCTTTTTCAAGTGGTAAGCTGGTACTGAAACAGGAACCTGATGGTGCTAAATGCTGCTAGGATCAGTCCCTGTTTCCGAACCCCAGAGAGGAATCAGAAACAGCACATGATGTGTTTAGCTTCTCTGCTGATGACCTTTTATCTTTTGAGGACTACTGAGATGATTGAAATGGTGATGTGGTAAAAACCATGCAGAGGACATTGTTCTCAGTGGCAGAGCTACCTGGAGTCACCCATGGGGTGTTATAAACATGGTGAAAAGTTAAGCTTAAATGTAAAATGTCTGTCCACTGTTACACTGTTACTTCTGTTTTCAACGCTCTGAAGTGTCTAAAAAGGAGATACACAAAATGTTTCTCAGCTTGTGTTTTATCAGCAAAGATGTTCTAGGGGCATTGCTGGAACAGAAGAAACAGGGAATGCTCATGGGGAGCTTTTTTAACAGTTCACACAAGTACCACAAACGAAACACGCAAACTAGGGCGGTGGGAGCTCAGTAACTGAAATCCCTTCAACGCTGCTGTCAGTTACACAGTGGAACGTTTTTGTCAGTTTGTGGAATTGGCATTGTTAGGAGGATTTCAGGAAGATTAATGTCTCAATAAATCTGTGAATTGTATGCTTCAATGATAGAATAGATGGGATACAGCAACAGATCCTTTCCAACTCAATTATCTATTAAATGTAAAAGAAGTACAGAGCTCGTGTTTAAAGCAGAGGCTAAATTTGTAACTGTCAAGAAACCTAAAAGTTATGGCCCCCACAGCAAGTATTAAGTCATCCCCTACTGTGCTTGAGTTTTTTGTGTTGCTGTATGTGCTGATAAAATCTTGCCTTAAAATATGTATGTTGTGGCAGTTATAGTAGCTATGGGGAACTTTTATTCAAATAAACGCCCTGGTGCTTTGAAGGCATAGAACTGATTTATTCCATGCATTTAGATACTGGTGCCAGTTATGCATTCAGATAAAATGCTAAAATACTTGTTGTAGTCAACTCCTGGGTTTGGCCAGGTTGCGACCACAGGCAGAGTCTGGGCAAGATTTGTAGAACTTGACATGAAAGGAGTTGTAGAAGTGTTAGGTATGCTGCCTGTTGAAATTGTGTCACATGTATTGCAATCTAGTAACATTGTAAAGTTTACGCTGTTTTGATGGTTGGAGCTTCTATGCTTCCCGCCAGTGGTGTTTGCAGAAGACTGGACGTGAGACTTACCTTGCAACTATATTGCATGCATGGTGTGGGGGGAGTGTGAGGAAAGAGACATGCTTTCTTCTCACCCATCCTACCTGCTCATTCAGTTTAGGAACACAGGTCCGTACTATGATCTCTCTTTCACCTTAAAATGTAGTGTGAAAATGTTAAGGTTCAAAAGTCAAAGCTTCTTTGTTTTGCTTTAAACTGTCCCTGAGCAATGTCCTGTTCTGAGGAATGCTACATGAGATGGTTATCTGCCTGTTCTGTTTTCTTTAAGTGGGGAACTTTAAAAATCAGAACTTGTTTTTCCGATTAAGAACACGAACATCCATTTTAGGAAATCTAGTTTGTCATTTATAAAAAACATAACTGTAAACTTGGGAGTCTTTGCCAGTACTGCACTTGCCCCTCGTCAGGAAGTACATAGATTTCTTTTTTCCTTCCAACTTGACAGCCTTCCAAGTTCTGACGTGGTTACAGGAATGTGATTACTTGTATTGTAAATGATAGTGGGGACCTGGAAACAGCTGATCAAAACTAAACATCTGCAAAAAGCTTTCCTGTTTTTTGTAAACAGTTTTTGGTGACAGAGTTGTACATTGCCAGCAGTATACTTTGCTAGCTGAATTAAAAGTTGCTTCTACTTTGACTGCGACATTTCTCAGGTTATTTGGTTCAGGTTTGCAGTGTCTGTAATGCTGTGGTACTGCAGTGATGCTGGCAGGTGAGTGTGATACAGTATTTCTTAGGCTGGCTGCTACTTTAAAATGAGTGCCCTTTGCTGGGTAAGGCAGCCTCTACTGGATAGATGTTCACTGAAAAGGTCAAAACCTCTGTATGTTCTAGAAAATTACTTTTACGTGGCATGTACTCTGAAGTCCAGAGCTCAACTTGATCATGTAGAATTGGGACCTGTGATGAGAGAACATGCCAAATGGTAGATTTTGAGTGTGTTTTATCTGGGAATTTTTGCATGCTGTTGGTGACGCTTGTGCTTGCCGGTGTTAAACTAATTTGAGCCCTTGGATTTACCTTCACTCTTAAAAACCTCTTTTGAAAAAGAGGTTCATGGAGGGTGAAACTTTCAGTGATGCTTGTCTTTACTCTTGGTCTTAGTTGCAAGACAGCTGTGTGTGTTTGGAGGGGCAGCGTTTGAGCAGCAATAGTTCCGTGGCTCTAATGGAGCTGTGGTCTGGGTGCAGAAGTATGAAAATGGGTTGTCATCTTCAGAGTCACAAAACAGCATAGGTGGAGTGGTGGGAAGGAATTTTACTATACTGCACTGTCTTCACAAATTTAGAGTAAGAACCCTCTCTGTGTGAATGGCATATGGAAACTAAAGTGCCATGACCTTCAGAAATAAGCTCTCATTTTCTTCAGATCGTAGAGGTTATTGGAAAACATTTGCATAGGAGATGTAGTAGGCTGTAACCACAGCTATTCTTAGCCTCCTTTCTACCTGTGGTTTTAGATGACCCCTCTCTCAGGCCAGCTCAGCCTGACCAGTGTTCATCCTCCCACGTTTGCCCTGTGCCCAGCCCCAGCACAGAGCCAGTGCTGCTCTGTGGATGAACCTGTGCAACTGGTGGCACCTTCATGTATCATGTATAGTATTGTATATGAAAATGTGATTAAAATCAGAGCTGCTCTGAATACGGTCTCATGCAGATTTGGGTAGAAGTGGAGGAAACAACATCTGCATAAATGACTAGGATGCAGGACTTGAAGGGATACTAAGCAGGTTTGCAGATGATACAAAATTGGGGAGAGTAGTTGACTCCCCTGAAGGCAGAGAGACCCTGCAGAGAGACCATGATAGATCAGAGGGCTGGGCAATCACCAACCATATGAAGTATAACAAGGGCAAGTGCCAGTTTCTGCACCTGGAACAGGTCAGCCCTGGCTGTATGTACAGACTGGGGAATGAGCTGCTGGAAAGTAGTGCTGTGGAAAGGGACTCGGGTGTCTTCATTGATGCAAGCTAAATATGGATCAGCAGAGTGCCACGACAGCCAGCAGAGCCAGCTGTGGCCTGGGGTGCATCAGGCAAGGCACTGCCAAGTGGTCGAGGGAGGAGATTGTCCTGCTCTGCTCTGCACTGTGCTGGTGCAGCCTCACCTTGAATACTGTGTGCAGTTTTGGCACCATGATACAAGAAAGCTATAAAGCTATTAGAGTGTGTCCAAAGGAGGGCACTGAAGATAGTGAAGGGCCTTGAGGGGAAGTCATATGAGGAGCAGCTGAGGTAGGCCACTTGGTCTGCTCAGTCTGGAGAAGAGGAGACTGAGTAGAAACCTCTTCACTGAATACAACTTCCTCACAGTGGGAAATGGAGGGGCAACAGTGAGAAGAAGACACTGATCTCTTCTTTCTGGTGAC
>NW_008693409.1:1764-2382 GCF_000695815.1 Acanthisitta chloris | reverse complement strand
GGGGAAAAGGGAAAAATGGGAAAAGGAGGAAAAAATGGGGAGAAAAGAGGGAAGAGGAAAAATTGGGAGGAAAGGGGAATGGGGAAAATGAGGAAGAAAAGGGAGAAAAAGAGGGAAAATGAGGGAAAAATGAGGAAAAAATAGAGGGAAATGGGAAAAAGGGAAATGGGAAAAAGGGTAAAGGGAAATGGGAAAAAAAGGGAAAAAGTAGGGAAAAAGTGAGGAAAAAGGGAAAAAAAGGAAAGAGGGAAATGGAGAAAAGGCAAAGGAAAATTGAGAGGGAAAAGGGGAAAAGCCAAGAAGGAAAATCAGGAAAAGAGAAGGAAAAAGGAAATAAAGAGGGAAAAAGGGAAAAGAAAAGAGGAAAATCAAGAGGCAAAGGCAAAATTAAAGGAAAGGAAGAGGAAAATGAGAAAAGGAAAAGAGGAAAAAAGAGGAAGAAATGAAATAAGAGGGAAAAAAGGAGGAAAAAGTGGAAAAAAGGCAAAAGCAAAAGGAGGAAAAAGTGGAAAAAAGGAAAAAGCAAAAGGAGGAAAAGAGGAGAAAAAGGAAAAAGAGAAGAAAAGGGAGCAAGGAGAAGGAAAAGGGAAAATGGGGAAAAAAAGAAGAAATGAAAGA
>NW_008693409.1:265-1695 GCF_000695815.1 Acanthisitta chloris | reverse complement strand
AAAAAAGAAGAAATGAAAGGAAAAAAGGAAAAGTGAAAAAAATGGAAAAACAGAGGAAAAAAGACTAAAAAGAGCAAAAGAAAAAAGGGGAAAAGGGAAAAAAAGGGAAAAAGGGAAAAAGAAAAAATGGAAAAAGAAAAAAACGGAAAAAGAAAAACGGAAAAAGAAAAAACGGAAAAAGAAAAAATGGAAGAAGAAAAAATGGAAAAAGAAAAAATGGAAAAAGAAAAATTGGAAAAAGAAAAAAGAAAAAGGAAACAAGGAAAAAAAGGAAAAAAGGATTAAAAAACAAAGAAAAAATGGAAACAAAAGAGGAAAAATCTGCCAAAAAAAAAAAGCAAAAGACCAAAAAAACCTCAAACCCCCAAAGACTTGAGCAGCTCCAGGACCTCCTGACCCCCAAGAACTTGGACATGGAATTTGGGATTATTTGGGGGAAAAAAGGGAAAAAATGGGAAAAACCAGGAGGGAAATGGGATTTGAGGAGAGTTGAACTCTCCTCATGGAGCTGAGACCAAAGGGAAGAGTGGGAGGAAAAGGGTGGGAAAAAAAAAAAGGGAAGGAATGAGGGAAAATGGTTTGGAAAAGGGAAAAAAATAAAGGAGAAAAATGTTTGGAAAAGGGAAAAAAAAAAAAGGAAAAAAAGGGGGAAAAAAGAAAAAAAAAAAAAAAAAAAAGAGGCCAAATAAAGCCAAAACTAGAGGGAAATTGGACGTGGCAAAAAGATGGAGAAGAAAGGAGGAAAAAGGAGGAGAAAAGGATGGAAAAGAGGAAAAGAAAGGATGGAAAAGAGGAAAAGAAAGGATGGAAAAGAGGAATCCGAGGCTGGAAATGGATTTTGAAGGGATGGAAATGGATTGAGTGGAAAAAATGGAGCAAAAAGGAGGAAAATGGACAAAAAAGAGGAGGAAAAAGGAGTTGAAAAGGGCCAGAGTGGATGGAAATGGATTAAAGAGGAGGAAAATGGACAAAAAAGGTGGAAAAGGAGGAAAACGAAGGGAAATGGACAGAAGAAAGGACAAAAATGGCAAAAGTGGCCAGAAAAGGACAGAAGAATGGCCAAGAAAGGACAAAGAAGGCCAAAAATAGGACAAACTTGGCCAAAAAAGGACTAAAATGGCCAAAAAAGGACTAAAATGGCCATAAAAGGGACAAAAACTGGCCAAAAAGGACAAAATTGGCCAAAAAAAGGACAAAATTGGCCAAAAAAAGGACAAAAGTGGCCAAGAAAGGACAAAAGTGGCCAAATAAAAGGACAAAAGTGGCCAAAAAAGGACAAAATTGGCCAAAAAAGGACAAAATTGGCCAAAAAAGGACAAAATTGGCCAGAAAAGGACAAAAGTGGCCAAAAAAAGGTCAAAACTGGCCAAAAAAAAAGACAGAAAATGCCAAAAAAAAAAAAGACAGAAAATGCCAAAAAAAAAGGACAG
>NW_008693409.1:0-244 GCF_000695815.1 Acanthisitta chloris | reverse complement strand
CCCAAAAAGCCCCCGAAAAGGCCAAAAAGGCCCCAAAAAGGCCCAAACTAGCCAAAAAAAAAAAACAAAGCACCAAGGCCAAACCTCATCCCAAACCCCCCGAGACGTGCAAAGCTCTCCCCGAACGGCGTTTGAGACCAAAAACGGGGGCGGGGCCAAGGGGCTGCCCCACCCCCACCCTCCAAAAAACGGCCCCGGGGGAGGGGAGACCCCACATACCTCAGAACTGAAACCAAAAACCACC
>NW_008693408.1:19704-74368 GCF_000695815.1 Acanthisitta chloris | reverse complement strand
TCGGGTGGGCGTCGCTACCCAGAGCACAGAACGGGACGCATCCCCTGACAACCTTCTGGGACTGCAGAGATGGTCGGCAAGGGGAGAGAGGGGCTAAGGGGCCACTCGGAAAAGAGTCCACCTTTTCTCCTCCTGAGCCTGGGAGTAAGCATTCAGCCATTTCATACTCACAGGTTTCTGAGACCGCGAGGATCAACGCCACCCTCTGTCACACCCTCCAAATCAGATCCTTTCACTTTGAAAAGGAGTTGCTGCTTGCTCAGGGAACACTTCCTCCCTGCACTGAGCTCTAGCAAACCTGACTCGCTCCAGCTGAATCCGACCTGTGTTTTGCAGCACGGACTGGGACAGGGGCAGTCCTTGCTCTGTATTCCAGGCAAGAAAACAGCTCTGTGTGGTTTGGTTTTCAAGAGCAGTTTTACCACCTGCCTTATGCTGCCAGAACAGTATAAAATAGTCCAGACATAAAAGGAAAAAACAGTACCCTGGTCCATTTTTGTCTGGACACGCTGCTGGCAAAGAACTCTCATGAGAATTATGTGTCTGTACCAGGTAACAGGAGGCACAGAAACCATGGCCTTAAGAGATCTGTGCATCAACACTGTGTGGTAGCTCCAGCTCATGGCCAGTAGAGCTGCCATGTCAGGAGAGCTAACTAATTCAAATCCCAGCCTGCACCATCCTGGTGACCTTTATTCTGGTTGGAGATCTATCTGGGGACTCCGTAAGCCCAAGGAGAAGAACCAGAGGTAAATTCCTGACCCACTGGACCCAGACTCCGGATTCAGCCCCTGTTGTCAAAAGCTATTGTATCACTCAAGTGTTACGAGAGTCCTTGGCTGGAATAAACTATTAGGATTTCAATATGCAGCCTCAGTCATGCTGGAAGATCCAATCCCCATTAAAGCTTACTCTGGCCATTTGTAGTTGCGTCTTGTGCTCCAGGATGGATGAAAGCATGGCAGCACCTTCTCTTTACGCAGCTCTCCTTCCTAAGCAACCAGTGAGCAGTGCCCCTGTTGGGAAGGTGCTGTCATGCCTGTCTTCCTTATCAAATTGATTCATAAAGTTTTAAATGATTATTGATTCTCCTCTTCCCCACTGTGGAAACTTTGAGACCAATAAAGCACATGGAGCTATTTACACAGATATTAGAAAGGATAGAAGCTCCCTCCTCAAATGTTCTTCTTGATCTCCCATCTATTAAGTCTCAAAAACTCAATAAGAGGTTTCCTACAGCTTTACAGATGAAAACACTCACAAATATATGAAGTCCCTTGCATGCACACATGCCCGTTCAAACATATGCAGGATCTTCTGCCAAATCCACACCTGCCAAATTATTTTTTCCTATTATTTTTTGTTGGGATCATAGCTCTTGTTTTCTTTTTCTTTGCTCTGATGATGAATAGCTGTTTGCCATGGCCCTTGCTACTACAAGACTGAGAGTGAAATTGTGGCAAACTCCCTATTGATGGAAGATCCATTTCTGAACCCCAAGGAATTAACAATTGTTCTTGGTAAAAGACTGGACCACAGAAGACTTGCAGAGCTAGACCCTGAAATCTTCCCCACAGTTCTGAAGCACTTCACAATCATGGCTGCTACAGTGATTGGTGCTCTAAGGACCATTATATCCATCTCCATGGCCTAAGCATATGAACATGTACACTCCTCAAGGTCTGATGAAAAGGATTTGGGAGAGGAAAACAGTCCATCTGAGTTTGCAATAAGGGTGCTATGAGTTTCAGTTCTGTATTTCTTTTTGATTTGGCAATGAAAGTCGATGAGCCCATTTCCAGTCAGCCTAACTGTAACGAAGCACACATAATTGAATTCACTTTTTTCTATACTTACCTGCACATTAATAGAATGTGCCATCTATATATTCAATATGCCCTTGACATAACTTAAAAGGAGCAGCATAATAAATAAGATATTCTTTTTGTACTTGAATTCAAATTTTTCTATCTATATTAGTCTTTGTACTTTTTTAAACAGCACCCGAGGCTGAGACTGAACTGCCGTATCTTTTTCAAGATCACACACACATGAGACACTGAGATTTCTGTCGAGGATCAGCACAGAAGAGAAAGGGAATTATGGAGCAGGAAAAGAATTTGCCTCTACTGGACATTAATAATAAGAGTAACAAAAGCATCTAAGAGAATAAAAGCCAGAGTGACATGTGTAAGGTATAGAAATAGCTCTTTGACTGACTCAAAGCCAAAGTCAATGCATCTTGTTTTCCTGCATCTCCTGTCTGTCCTCTTTCTTAATCACACACTCTGGCATGACCGGAGAGTGGGATGTAGATGGAAGCATCAGCAGGAGCTACAGCAAGCAGGGGAGAAACAAGCTATGCAGTCTGAACATTGCTTGACCATGGCCTGTGACAAAAGATGAAAAAAATTACCATATGAGAGGGGAGAGAAAAAGTCATGTCCAGAACTGCACTGCTTGCAAGGGAAGAACCATTGGCTCTATTCCTTCCATTTTGTACTACTCTGACTCATTTTCTGTCTTCCTGCACTCCAGGTTCTTCACTGCATGCAGGTGTGTGTGTGTATATACACACAAGCATGTTAACTTAGGCAATTATATGCAGGATGTCTCAAGATAGGAAAATTGTCTCCTCTTCAATATGCCAGTTCCACTCCAACTGAGGACGGCAGCACTTGAAGTGAATTAGCACCTGACCATGAGCCCTATGAAATAAGGTGATGGTGCAGTCCAGCCTTACTGAAAAGCAGTGTCTACATCACCATATATGTGTTCAGAGCTAATTAAACCTCTGGTTAGTGTTCTCAGAGAGAAGCCAGGGATTACACAAGCTGCTTCAATACACAGCCCTGGCCACAGCCCAGAGGAAGAGAACTTCCATGCCTTCAAATTGTGGCTGAAAGCACTGGAGACATGGTTTTAATAGACTTCATTCTTCCTGATGAAATGTAGTCCTTCAGGACTCACCTTCCATAGTGGCAAGTAGTCATCTAATTAATGAACACTAAGAGGATCTGGGTTTAAAAAAACAAACAAACCCAAACAAAAACAAACAAGCAAACAAACAAAAAACCACACCAAAACAACAACAACAACAAAAAGTCCAAATCAAAGCTGTCTTTCTTTTAGGCAGGTCATAAGAGGGAATATTTGTGGGAAGGGAATAGCCACAAAATAGTTTATTTCAGGATGCATCTAAGCAATTCTGAAGGCTGATAGAAAGCCATCATTCTGGTTATCTGGCTTCAAAGTTGGTTTTTGGTTTTTTTTCTAGTAGGAAGTGCCTTTTCTCTTTTTCATATAAAACCTCTGAATATCTCCTCCTGAGAAGTACTGAGCTGAAAAATCTTTACTTCAAGACCGGTGGCAAGTGTGAAGAGCTTGACCTTTTCGTCATCTCAGTGCCTGCAGGATGTGTACATTCCTGCACTATGCATCTGTCTGCACTGCATAGGAGCCTGCAGCTGTAGCTGTGCACCCTTTATCTCTGAGAACATTCTCCTCCTCTATATGCTAAGAGTAGAAGAAGGAGAATTTAAGAACAATGTACGTTTATTATATTGGTGTCAGCACTCTTCAAGGCATGCAGCCTTGCAGTGTGGGCAAGCCTGGTGAATGAAGCACATGAAGAACCAATGAATGAAGCATGGAAGATATCAACCCAGTGCTCTACAGCTCATTCAGTGTCCAACAGCTCTTGTTATGTCACCCAGCAATTTCTAAGGGCTGATAGTAGACCTCTTCCTGTTTTCACACCTCAGGCTAATCCCACTAACTTCAAAGCTGCACATACTCTCTAGGTGGAAATGAGATTATGGTCAGGCTCCCTATGCATTCAGAGTAGGCTATGGACAAACCTCTCTATTCATCAGTGGAAAAACATGGCCTTTCCAGGTATCCCTAACTGGCCTTCCCACAGAATCTCTTCTCTTCATTGCTTCCCCAGAAGATTTTCACTTCACTCCATAAACACCTGCATGTCTGTTTCAACAGAGATTAATCATACACGCCCTCCCAGCCTTGGACTCAATCCTTCTCGGAGCTTCTCTAAGGGCAGTTTACTTCCTTACACAAGGTTAATTGTGTATCTTGGACTTGGACAAGGAAAGCAGGCAGTCCTCTGGGCACACCGATGACAGCATTTTAACAATGCACAGTGATGCTGTGCAACAGTTTAGACTAAACTTAAGATGAGTTGCATTTCAGATGGAAGCAGCAGGAGATCTTTAAGCAGGCTGGTCATAATCCCTCCTGCTGGGATATGGACAGTAGACATAAACCAGTTCCATTGCTGGTAAATCTTGGTAGGGGATTTTTCAGGACTGTAAGTGGACAACACCTTAAATCCCACAGCTTGCACCCAACCACCTCATCAGAGTTTAACAGCATCTGGCAGTGTTTATGGACTCAGAAGGTAGATTACTGCCTCTTGAGGTGCCAAGAGCCTTTGCTACAGCTTCTAGGTTTCCCTGAAGTGCTCCCCTCTAGGTATTGAATGAACTAGGTATTACAACTGAAAAGATTTTCATTTAGCAAGTATTTCTTCTCAGCTGATGCTCACAGTGCAGAAGGAATACAATAAATGAGATCTCTTTGCTCACCTGTTTTTGCATAAGCTTGTTTTAAGCACATTATACAATTGCTTCAATTTCCCAGCAATAACATCTTCACACTTTCAGACCCCTCAAAACCATGCCTAGATTGTATAATGCCACAGCCCTACCTCGGAAATGCTAGAGCTAATCTGAAAAACCTAGTAAGCCCACAAAGCAAAGCAACACCTTGCAGAAGTATTAGCTTGGATCCCTGAAGCTGAAGAGTGGTTTCAGTAGAGTTCCTGAGTTAAGTTTGTGATGATACGATTGCACCACTCCTGGAGCTATCCTGTTGAGTGCTACCTAAGGGTCCCACATATCATGCCATGTAGCTGACCTTCTCAAGACTCACTCCCTTCCCGCAGTATCTAGGCACCCCAATATCTCAGAGTGCTTCCCACCCCAGCTGTCACGGGAGACTTAACCTTGCTGCCTGCTTCTATGGCTCCCTTTGCACCCACCACCTCAGCAGAGGTTGTTTTGCACTCCCAGGGCCCAGGGAACAACTTAAACCTTTTCCCCTCGGACGCTTTTCCTGCACCCCCAGCTCCAGAGGGTCCATTCCTCCACATTGACTCCCCTCCCAGCCCCTGGGTACAGGGCAGTCGTGACCGTGCTGGGACTGGGGCAGCAGGAGGTGAGGCCAAAAGGACAGCAGACGGTGGGTTCACATCCATGTACACGCGCATCCCGATTAAGGATCCAGCTTTGTTTCCATGGCAACATGCAGAGCCACGGCAGCACGGTCCCTTCCCGCATGGTGGTGGCAGCGTGCTCGACACCACTAAATCCTCCCGACACTGCCCGCCGGGGCTGCCGGCGGTGACCCTTCAAGCACCTTCCAAAACCCGGCAGATTAGGGCTCACAGATTTCCCGCCCATGATGTGCCAGCCAGAAACAGGCAAATAAGGATGCACCGACTAATAGCAGTGACAGAAATAACATCTCCCATCGCAGCCGAGCTGTAAACCCCTTAGAACAGCATTACAGAGAAACACGTTTCCTTTCCTAGAAGCTGGCAAGGATAAGCAACAGAGTGCAGTTCAGGGAATTAAAAGAAGATATTTTTTTCTTACATGCGGGCAACTCTTTAGCACACAGCCAAACAGCCAAAGTGCTCCTTTCGGGACAGGTTGTTCCACACAGCCCACCTTCCCATGGGACAGCACTAATACTCCTTCCAAATAAGGATATCACCAGGCTGCTCTGCTTGGCCCCCGTGGCAGGGAGGGAAAACAGCAGAGGACAGCTGAAACACTGGTTCTGAGAGCTCACACCATCCTCAGCAGCTCTTCAGGGTTAGACACGGCAGATGTTTTCTCAGGCCTTCTGCAGTCAGAAAATCTACTTGCCAGCTTAGAACTGAATCACAAGCAGGACTGAAGTGCTCAAGATTTCTTTGCCATTTCTACTACATGTCTTAAGGGTTGCCGAGGAACAGCCGGGAAAATTAATCCAAATTAACTAAAGTTGTGAGTTTAGCATGAATTCATTAAATCACATTAGCCTTGAATGGACACAGTTCTTCCAAATTAAAACAACCCTTAGAAGAAAATTGAACTAAACTGAATTAAGGTCCTTTTAATTCTGAAGAACAGAGTGCCTGCATGGGGTTTGATGTAATTAAGGAACAGCAGTCTGGAAGGGATGTCCCAGCCCTGGTCTCCCAGACAGCCTTTCTGTATTACCCTTTTCAGGAACCAATCATGCTCTCACTGAAGAGAAGTTAGGTTTCTTTTTTTCCCCATGTGATTTGAAAGTTGGGACATAACCTTGCTGTACAGATGACTTTCTGCTGAAGCCCTTTCCTCGTAAGTCAATACCTCGTAGCTCTTTACCTTGAAGAGCACTCCTACTTCCAGGGTATTTTCACCTCGCTCTGGTTTAAATGGAGGGGAGCCTTTTATATTTTCTCAGCCTACATTTTGCCAGGTTAGATAAACTACACTGCCTTACTCTGCTCTCTTAAGATGTGTTCTCCCCTCTCTCTACTAAGCAGATACTTTTCTGAATGCATTTTTCTTTAATTGAGATAACTGGAATTATGTGCAGAATTGTACACAGAGGAAATTACAGTAGAGACTTTTACAATGATACTGACACTTGCCTGCCTTGGCAGGGAATATCCTGCCTGGCACCTAGGAATATAATTGCCTTTTATGATGATGTCTCATATTGAAGGCTCAGTGATCACATCAGTAAATAATACTCCCACTTTTTCTCTTTTTCATTTGCTTCTGACTGATAATCCCATTGTTTCTAGGATCAATTAGTAGGAGTAACAAAGAATCTTCCCGTACAGGCTAACAGACTGTGCAGAGTCACCCAGACCAGCTAGAAGAAATAGAAATATGTTAGTGTTGCACTCTCCAAACAATTTCTGCTGTTCAAGTCCTTCAGATCTAGTGTGAATTCTACTATAAGGCTCCAAACCAGGCACTGTAGACCTGTCTATCTGCATGTTCTCAGACTTCACACTGGTGCATTTCACCCTACTTCTATATGGCAGTCCTCAAGAATGTCCAGTTCTTCCTGCTTGTTCCCTATTACACTCTGTGTTGATCCTGCTAGTCCCAAGTGTGCACAGATGTCCTTATGAACATGATCTTCTACATCATGAACCAGAGCCAGACATTTCAAAATATTTACAATTCTGTGGTTTAGAAAGCTTCAGTTTAGCCACAGGACACTTCTGAGATGGGTGGAGGGAGCAAGTGAGGCAGGTAAGAAACAGATAACTAAAGGAAGCAAAAAAATCAGGTCTCCCATCCAGACAATCACAATCCATTGCAAGACACAAGCACATTTACAGGAGGTGTCACACAAATCCAGACAGTTTAAAAAAAAAGTAAACAGTCTTCATACATTATATGTCCAAGCTGAGGACTATATTACTATAGGCAGTCATTGCACTGAGCAGCGGTAAGAGGCAAACAGCTAAATTACTAGGTTTTGATTCAACATGCCATTATTGCCATTCAAGATGATGTTTAATGAGGACCAGGTTACTTTGCTGTAAAATTAGACTTTTGTCCTGGTAATTCAGGCCCTTTTAAAATATTAATTCACATTTTTTATGCAAAGTTACTTAGGCCTGGCTTGTCTGTGTTTGCTGTCAGTGCTCCCATATAGGAGTTTTATTTGCATATTCATGTATGGAAATGTGCAAAACTTGCAGAAGTGTACATTTTCAATGTTCATATGCAAGTATTCAAGCCAGAAGTGCTTGTGTGCTCATTCAACAAGGGAATAGAAACAATACCAAATAGATCTCTCTGACCAACCATAATTAAGTAATGCAGCCTGTATCAATCCATAGAGTAAATATTTTCCAAGAAGTTCACTGAATAAATTCAAATAAATTTGAGGAAATTATGATCTGCACAATTGATATTCCATGAGCAGAAAAAAGAAGCTAAACTCACTGAATAAATTATGTGTTGTGAATTATTCCCCCAGCTCCAGCAATTACTATGACTGGATTATTAGAATAGATGGACGATTTAGCATCAATAGTACTGTTTTTTTGGGCACTGCTCAACATCAATTAAAAGATAGTGTACATGTTTTTCTTGTTGTTGTTTGGGGGGGGCTTGGATTTTTTACAGATGAGGAAAATAAAGAAATTGTTGCGAGTGTGTGACAAACTTCCCGGTGTGCACCAGCTCAGCAAACTGGAGGAAATACAATCCAGATCCCTGAACAGCCAGCTAGATCCTCCTGCCAACAACAGCACAAGAAGTAGTTAGAACCTGATCCCTCACACACATCGCTTGTACCTCTGTAGGAGATGGCTGCATTCGAGATGCTAGAAGAGTAGGGATCCTGTTAGCTCAGAGCAACAGGCAACAGTTCCTGTTTGAAAGTGTCTCAGTACATTTAATGGGCTGGTGAGCACTAGATTTGCTCTTTTAGAACACGCCCTTTGGGAGAATCCATTATTAATTGTGATCTCTTCTGTAGTGTCACTGAACTATGATGTTCAGCAAACCATACTCCAGTCTGAGGGGTAAATGAGTTATTTGGAGAGCCATAAATGAGATTGAAATCAGCTTGTTACCACAAATAATTTGGGAAGTAACCTGCAGAATCTCTCTCTGAAACACCTCCTTCAGCACCACACCCACAACTGTTGAAGGAACAACAATGAACACTGTTGCAGGAAGGCAACGGGCGGAGGAGGTCTGAGCTGTCCACAGCCTCCTGGAGGACTTTTTTTGAGACGGGGTAAGAGACTGGCCCAAACCAGGGGAAACGGGAGGGCGGCAGCAGAGCAGCCTTCCGTCGTGATATGCCTGAGATGGTAACTAGGAAAAGAATTCTGTGCTACAAAAATCATCAGTTGGGCACCTTGCACCAGCCTCAGAACTATTCTGGTTAAAATAAACAAGGCAATTTCCTGATAATTTCATGAAAAAGAAAATCCTGAGCCCTCCCGGTTCTGATGTAAAGCTATGGGTTAGTGCTTGGCCATTCCTCTCTTCCCCAGGTGCTGTGCTGCTGCCACACGCGAGATTAACAAGGAGGTTATATTTAAACTTCCAAGAGGAGCTGCTGTGCGATTATGGGTCTATTTAAAATCCTCCGGGCAGCTGCAGTACATAATAACAAGTCAGCGGGAGGGAGGGAGAGGGAAAGGAGGAGAGGGAAAGGAGGAGAGGGAAAGGAGGGGGGTCAGGAAAACGTCACGGATTGTCTCCAAAAAATTGATTGCCAGAGGATGGCAGGGGGTGCAGTCAGGTTAAAGATGCCCCCGGCAGGGAGTGAAAGGGAGAGGGGTCGTGCGAGAGATGCCGGCACCGGAGTGCGCTGACATTGGAGAGGCTGCCGTGGAAAGCTGCCAGACCTGAAACCTCACTGCCTCGGGCAAGGACGTCATTCCCTTAAACCCACTCTGCTGGCTCCGGAGGGCTCTGTCACACGCCACTGGGTGCCTGTCCAGGCTTCCTCAGATCACAGGCATCTGAATGAGTAAATAGCTATTATTAGACTCTTCTCCAGCCTGCCCACGCACACACCTCACCCTCAGGCCAGCACAAAACTACCCCCAAGAAAACACCACCCCAGGACTTTATCCAGTCTTCAGTTTTGCTATATCACTTGGGAATGTGTTCCTCTGTCTGAACTGCAACTAAAGGAGTGCTTCCTCACGAGACCAGAGCAGGGACTCAGCTCTTCCTGCCTCATCATAAATCACATTTTCTGGGTTCTTTTCCCCAGCCTTCTCACCAGCTACCTCCACTATCTTCTGTGATCAGGGAATGGACAAGACGGTCTGAGGACCCCTAGGTGCTCACTGACAAACGTTCTCAGCTTGCAGTGACACCAGAGCTCAGTGACATTATGTCTGGTGGGGTCCCACAGATGGACCTGGGACAGGTGAGGTGGCAGCAACAGTAGCTGGGCAGATGGAGGAGAACTGTGTTCCAGCACTGCAGGAGGCTGTGCTGGTGGCACCAGGTCTGAACTGGGCTGAGGAAAGAGCCCCTCAGCACTCCATATCACTGAAGGATGAAGGCTAATTAATTCGTCATTGCAGGCTTGAGACCTTTCAGCCACAGGTGTGTTTCAGGTAAGTCCCACCCTGTCGCACAGTTTCACATCTAATGATTTTCCCTTTGGTGGTATCATAGCCTCCTGCCTGCCTGCCCTCTCCTAACCAGCAGAATTTCCATGTCCTTTCAAAGACTTGCTGCAATCCAACCAAGATGACTGCATTTCAGTGCTGACTGGAGCCTTTATGTTGCAGTCTATAAAACACTTTGGGAGCTTTCCAGAGGAAAGATGCTTGAGAAACATCAGTCATAGCAGTCCACACACATTCTCTGACACCGTCCTTTGTGACCCTTTCCTACTCTTGTTTCTTCCCCATCCTCCCACCCCTACACAACCATTTTCAGCACTGGACAGTGGTGCTACCAGGCAGGGAAGGAGTGTCTCTCCAGAATATTTGCCTCAATTTCCATCAGTAACACAGAAGAAATGAAAAAAATGTCCAAATTAAGCTGCTTGATTACTGAAATTAATCTTGCCACTTAGCATCCCTGTTCCACAGAATGCAGCCTCCTTGTTTAAGAATATTACAAGAAGAGATTTATTAAGCAGAAGGCAATTCCTCTGCAGGGGGAGAGGGGCAGATGATTCCAAAAGGAAGGCTGCTCTCAGGGTAAGAGATGCCCCTGGCTTTGCTTCCATCCCTGGCAAATGAGGGGATGCTGCTTTGACAACACGGCCAGGGCCACCCAAGGATTCTACAAGATCCTCCCCCCAACATATTACTAAGGACCATCCTGTTATTACTGTCATAGACTTGGTATTTATAAGGCTGACAGCTCTTGCAGCAAGTTATCACTTGTTATTACCATCATCCTGACAGCCCTCAAAGGTTGTGAGGTGCTATGTCCCCCCATGTCTGGCTCTCTCTGAGCACTAAGGAAACACAGACAGATGGGGAGCATTCCCCAAGGCAACCAACAGAGCAGTGGACCTGCACATGGGACCTTCAGCACCCACACTTCCCCTTCACCTCCACGCAGCATCACAAACCATGCAGCTGTGACTTTACATGTCTGTGCTGTCACAGGCAGCTTTGTGCTTTTCCACTCCATGGGGCACATACTCAGTGTCTCACTGTAGGCATGGAATGCTTTTGCTGACCTGACAGTGTGCCATACTTGCTGGGATGGCTGAAGGGAGAGCTCAGAGATAGCAGTGGAATGACCCAGGGATGCTCTTGCAGCTCCCAGAGAATTTAAGATTGATACACCTTGATACAGGCTCCTAGGAGGTGACATCCAGGAGTTCCAAGGCCCAAAATTGGCACTACTGGTACAGAAGTGGGATGAAAGATGGCAGCAGGTTGCTTTCTATAGCTGCTTCTGGCTCTGCCTTGGCCAACCAAAGGGTGCTTGGACATTGTTACTGGCATAGAGACATACTCAGCAGCATTCCAGGCAAATCACTGGCAAATTTTAAGTAGGCTAAACTAATTGCTGGCTTTCAAGCTACATTGGTCAAAGTCAGCCAGCACTGAAAGGTTATAAAATCCTAATCAACCTTTACGCTATCTTCCTTTTCCTTCCTATGCAAGGGATGTTTCTGGTACTGCAGACCTAATGTTTCCAGTATTACTACTAAAATGGCTGTATTGCAGTCTCTGTGTGCTACTGCATCACAGTGCCAGTGCTCCATCATGCAGGAGAAATACAGATCAGAGGGAACATGAGGGTGAGGCCTGTATAAGCTTTAAGTAAAACCTTTTACAGGCTGTTGATCTGGAAGGTGGCAAAATTTGGCAGTTTTCACCAGAGGGCCTCAAACTACTTTCCAAACATTAGCTAAATAGCTTTTACAGTAGCACAAATCCTCCATGGACTTGCTTGCACTGACTCGTAAAGTCACACTTGCCCAGCCTATGGGGAGGTGTCATTATGATCTCTGTTCTACAGATGGGAAAACTGAGGCATGGGGGAATGAAGTGACTCAGAGGGGTTCATGAACATAAGCCAAGAAAAGAAAAGACCTTTTGTTGCATTGGGGCTTCCTTAGCTCTCTGCATCCCCACTCTTTGCAGTACAACCATTCAAAATCACAGAATCACAGAACCAATTAAGTTGGAAGAGACCTCTGAGATCAAGCCCAGCCTATGACCAAACACCACCATGTCAATTACATCATGGCACTAAGTGCCATGTTCAGTACTTTCTTAAACACCTTTAGGGATGGTGAGTCCACCACCACCTGGGCAATCCATTCTAATGTTAAATCACCCTTTCTGTGAAGAAATCCCTCATTATGTCCAACCTAAACCTTCCCTGGCACAGCTTGAGACGATGTCCTCTCATACTGTCACTAGCTGCCTGGGAGAAGAGGCTAACCCCCATCTGGCTATGATCTCATTTCAGGTAGTTGCAGAGTGTGGTAAGATCACTCCTGAGCCTCCTTTTCTCCAGGCTGAACAACCCCAACTCCCTCAGCCTCTCCTGATAGCACTTGCCTTCTAGACCCTGCACCAGCTTTGCTGCCCTTCTCTGAACTCACTCCAGCACCTCAGTGTCCTTCCTTACCTGGAGGACCCAGAATTGGACACACTACCCAAGGTG
Organism: Acanthisitta chloris; assembly: GCF_000695815.1. Lineage (NCBI taxonomy): Eukaryota > Metazoa > Chordata > Aves > Passeriformes > Acanthisittidae > Acanthisitta > Acanthisitta chloris. The sequence goes on along the minus strand of NW_008693408.1, from coordinate 61,667 downwards.
CAGCCTGACCAGTGCTGAGTCTAGGGAGACAATCACTTCCCTAGTCCTACTGGCCACACTATTTTTGATACCCCCCAGGATGCCATTGGTCTTCTTGGCCACCTGTGCACACTGTTGGCTCATGTTCAGCTGCTGTCAACCAGCACCCCCAGGGACCTTTTCTGCTGGGCCACTTCCCAGCCACTCTGCCCTCAGCCCATAGCAGTGTGGGGGGCTTCCAGGCTGCATTCAGCAGCCCTGCATGTAACAACATATCAAAGATCCTAGAGCTGATCAAACTTACCTGAACCTCCAAAACTATTCTGAGACGTCTAGATGGAGGTGGGGGGACAAATGTGTAACAAGCTGTAACTTTAATTGATTTGGGCTTGCTTGCCCTTTCCTCCCTAGGGGCAGTGGGCAGGGCATACAGGCTGAATGAGAAACCATACTCGAATGAGGCATCTACAGGTCTGGTGGGGTATTTTTTGTGGGTTTGCTGTTTCTTGGGTATCAGGGCTGTGTGAAACATTGAAATTCCACCCTGAGCAGCAGTGAGCAGCAGAACCTGGTTTCCATAGCACTGCCATGGAAACAGCGCTCTGCGAATCTGTGCCTTCAGGCCCCTCTGCGGCTGAAGCATCTCTGCTCCTCCTCAGCACCCACCTCCACACTACAAGCCCCCAGACCTCCTTGTGTGTCTCAGATGATTAAAGGGTGTGGTGGTACGCAGGAAAAGCAGGACTCTGTTTGGCTCTTCCCTGAATCATAATGTGTAAAGGTGTCCTTAGAAGAAAAATACTAATAGCATGCTTCCTTTCCCCCTCCCATACATAAAAGTAGACAAAGCTACAGTTACAATTCAACTTGAAATTGCACAAGTAAAATTTCATCTGGTAATATATTAAGGCGCAAACCCAATCATCTCATGCAATGGCTTCTTTTATCTTGCTTTGTCTGCCTGAAACACCAGCTTCCCAAAGTGAAGGATTTAATTAACTGTTAGAATGTAGAAAATTCTTCTCTGGTTTTGGATTGGGTTTTTTTTAAACTTCTCATCCCATGGCTCATACTCATGGCAAGGGCTACATAAAATGGAAGGATAAGTCAGACAACAGATGTATGCAAGACACATGTTATTTCCTCCCTGAATCCACTGAGTGCCTGCAAAAGTGCACGCTGCAGTGCACATGAAGCTGCCATTTGAGCATTTCAAAGAGATACAGCCTATGAGCATTAGAAGCCATAGGTCCACCCAGCACCTTGATAAGTCAGTCCAAAACAGCCTTGGCAATCACAAGGAGTTTGAGTTGTAGAGCTAATAGCCTCTACCACAGGAATGGGACAGGAAAATGAAAGTCTGAATTTCAGAGGGACAGCACCAGAGAAGCAAAGGAGAGTCAGGATCTAACTGAAAGGCAGCAAAAACTTCTTTTTACTACCCTCCAACATGAGTCTTGAGGGAAGGACCATAATCAGAGCAAGAGAGAATTCTAGTCTCTCTGCTCTAGCAACACCATGGTCTCTGGTACAATTATGGAAAGCATATTGCATGACCAGAATAGGCCTGAAAATTTTGTTACAAGTGGGTTGGAAGTCACCCACAGTCAGTGATACAGCAGCTCTGCTTTATACACTGCCAAAATGGCAGTTCTCATTTGACATGCATGGAGCAAAATGAGCCCCTGGATGGGAGAAGGACTAGCTCTAACTGGCGTAGGTCAGAGTCCATCAAGGGCACATCCTTTCCCACGCAAGACTCAGAATAACAGCAGTCAACAAATATCAACATAATACCAAATTTTGCATATTTATAACCTGTCTACTGCCTACTCAAACAAGCACATTGTTACACTGAGGCAACCTGTGCTGTCACCTGAAGCAGCTCTTCTCCATGTGCGGAGCAGTGTTGAGTCTATCAGTCACATCGTGACCAGGGTCACATCTCTCTCACCTGCTGTGGCTGTAACTCATCTGAAGCCTTGCTGAGCAAAATGACTGATTTGTTGCGTTCCCATACAGAGCATGAAGAAGATCACCTGTCTTCCATCATATGCATCCATCTGACCTGACAGTCTCCTTCAACAACAGAGTATTTCCTGTATTGTCAGACCCACTTCTTGCTTTTCTTCTCCAAAATGCATGTGTATAAAATAATTTCCTGAAGAAAGGATACTTCCAAAATGTTTTGAGCTTTTTTGTTTTGCTTCACTCATCCCTTCATATAACTAACCACAAATCCCAAGTCACTTTGACCCCAGTTCTGGACTCCCGTTTTCTGTTGAACAAAAAGCCTGCAGAAGGCAACTCACTCCATTGATGCCATGCTGTGATTTAAAAGAGCTTAATACAGGTCAAACTATAACCCGCATCCTTTTTCACTCTGTTCTTTATTATTTTAATGAGGTTTTAGACCCATCTGTTAAATCATAGATGAAGAAAACTAGCAGTTACATGTCAAAATCCACGCAAACTACTTAAAATTCATGCCTACTAAGCTGGTCTATAGTCAGATGTTACTAAGTAAGTCAGGTGTACTGTGTCTGGAAAAACAAATTTGGTATGCATGATCACCTACTTAGCCGGAGCATCTTCTAATAAGGTTAACTCGAGGAAGTGAGAATAATAGCTTAGGACAAGTACATACTGAATTGTTTTATTTTTGTGTTGGTTGTTTTGTTTCTTCTTCCAGGCAGGGGGGGAAAAAAAAAAGAAAAGGAAAAAAAAAAGACCAGTGGCTACTTGCAAGGGACCAGTTTTCCTTGTTCCACTCTTTCACTTGACGTGGCCTACATTTTTGTTACGTGTGTGAAAAGCTTTGACAGCCTCTTCAATATCATTCCTCTTCTGAGTTCAGGATAAAACCTCTCTGGCCCCTCTCAAGTTCCATTTAAATCCCTAAATTACCTTCACATAATCTTCAGTTTCTCATCTTGTATTCACTGGACATCTTGCACAGAAGTGCTCTCAAGACCTGAGCTGTTAGAACTAAATGAGACGCTGATATTTCTTTCAAAGTTGTGGTACGTTTTTCTTGTCTCTGGAGCAGTATTGGCGATACTGTGATCAATCTGCATGAACAAGTCTTCAAAGTATGTTATTTATACTCCATTGGTACTGGTTCCTCACAAGGTTTCTCAGATCATCTGATAATGGCTTTATGGAGTTTTAATGCAGCTCAAAATCTCCACTATCTAAACATTCATGTCCTTGATATCAGAATTCTTCCCCTCACAGTAGCAGGAACTGATCTAATTTTAAACATATATTTACTCTTTTAGATCATATGTGTCCAGCTTTACACACTTCACTTCATCACCTGATGATTTCCAAAGGAATAGAATCTTTTACTTAGTCTCCACTTATGACCAAAAGGGAATTTTCTAGAGTCATGAATCATGGACTGACTTGGCTCCTACCACTCTACCCTATAGCCAGGCAGCTTCGCTCACCCCAGGAAAATATCCTTCCATGCAAAAGGCTAACTCACTACCATACAGCCTGAATTCCTCGACTGTATCACTTCCTTCTATTAGTTTTACTTTCAAGGCTAATGGCATTTTTTCTGTCATCAGACTAACATATCCCCATGCAAGTTCACTTCAAGAAGTATCCCACTTGCTTTGATGCCGACAACAAAATCATCTGCTATTGCGAAACTGTTCTTTGCAGCTACAAAGAAATGCCCAGTTTTAATGATGATGATGGCATCTTCTTTACTATATTGGGAATGCATTTGCAAAGTAAAGCACAGCACTGCAGTTCTTACACCCTTTTCTCAAATGTCGGCACTGTGTTGGTTATTGCTGTTTGCTGCAATATCAGTAGTTCTCTGTGTCATTTTTTGTGGACGCTGACTTTGAAGAGGGAAGGTGGCCAAATAGCTTTTTGCAGATTTCTCCTTTTGCAGCATATCAGATTCCTCACCAAACCCTGGCTCTCACTGAACTCAGTGGTTTCTCCCCTCACGAAATTCAGAGTACTCTTACAAGGTTTACCATAGAAATCTTGTGCTTATGTTCTCTCTCTGGTAACCTTCACTAAGTTTTGTCCCCTCCTAACACCATCCAGTGTTTTATCAAGGACTGACTTAACCTCTCAGAATTGCCAGATGGGGGGGGACACCTCATCCTTTCCACTTTCACAAGCCCTCTCAAGTATTTTCGCCTTCTTTTTAATACTTTGGTTCAAAACCACAGGTTGAATTTGCACTGACTGCTGAATCACTCCATTTATATACTCCCATTCCAAATGAAACCTCACATGGACAAACAACCCTGAGAAAAGCCCATGCTTTCAGCTCCCCAGACTTTTCATTTTGCTTGCAAGTTTAGGGTGAGTTACCATACAATGGAAATGCACCACCTGCATTTCCAAGGCGACTCAGCTCTGGCAAGGCTTTTGTCTGCTCTGTTCTTCTACTCAGCATGTTTTCTTAGCTCATTTTACTCCTGCTGCCATGTGCTTTCCAGCAGTCACTCAGAGGCAAGGAGCTATCTTCATTCAGCACCCATTCACAGGCTGCTCCACAGGAGTAAGGAAAGCATCCCTATAACGCAACACCTGGCTACAGCTGGTTCCTGCCAAAGTATGTTAAAGCTCTAAATCCCCCCACAAGCCCTGGAGAATGTGTCCTCTGTGCAAGGGCTTGCTCAGGCAGCTCAGAAATGACTGGTCCAAAGCCTCCCAAAATGAAGCACACATTGCAAATCAGCATTGCCCTTATGTGCAGGATTTGACCATATACACCTGGTTTAGAATACATTTCTGGCGATGGATTAACATTTCTTGGAATGGTCTGGTCACTACTCTGTTTTCCAAGGGCTTGTGGTCATGCAGAAACACAGAGATGCTATTGGGGAGTGACTGGCCATCCTCATTACAAACTTTGAAGGCAGATTCAGTCACCCACACACAGCTGCAGAATGGACTCCCTTTAACAAGCATGTCTGGCTCAGCTATTTTGTCAGCCATGTCCCTCATAGAGCTGTCATTTCTGCACCCCATAATCCCAGGATATTATCCATAGTAATGTATTTTGGACTGACATTGCTTTAGAGGATGACCAAGATGATCCACAAAGGTCACCCTGCTCACAGTCGCACAGTGTGTTAATTATTGCAGATAAGTCCAACTGCAGAAGGAAAATTCTAAGCATCCTGGACAATCACCATACAGAGTCCAAGCAAAGCTCCTCTCCTACCCACTATGCTACTCATCGGGACTTGGAGAGAAGAACGCAGACCTATATGGGAAAAGGCTCTAACTCTTTCATAGGGGTGGTTTAGATATACTAGGCCCAGACAGCAGCATGTCCTAGCAAAGCCAAAAAGCATCGTTTTTTTCATCTAGACTCACCTGAAGATATATTTGCAGACACAAGTATGCAGACATGACATCTTGGACCCACACAAGCTCCCACTTAACGCAGCCCCTCTCCAACGTGCCATGCGCATGTCCTCAGAATGGAAATCTCTTGCTTCTCAGCCTGTCTTGCCCCCCCATCCCATCTGCCTTCCCCAGATTTCTGACAGCTTCCGCTCAATGTCCCCTCACTGCTCCTAGTAAACACAGCCTCTTTCTCCCTGGTATTGCTGTCACGGGCTTTATCATCCTGCTCTTAAAAATCCCCACTTCCACATTTCCTTTCTCTCCTCCTACAAACCCCACAGGTCACCATTGCCCCTCAGAAGAAGGGAAATGTGTCCTCAGCAAGTGGGTGCAATAAAGATACAGATGGCTCTAACAAGCCTCAGGTCAGAGAAGGGACTCCCAGAGGGAAATCATGCGTATGAATTTTCTGCCTCTCCTCTATCCTCCATGCTTTCTGTAGGGAGGCAGCTCTTCTCATTTGCCCTATCCCACCCTATACCCTGCACCTAAATATGTCTTCGGGATGACAAAGCATCTGTGCAGTGGGTGGTGATGCGGGGGTGCAGCCAATAAGGCTGCAGACTACCAGGATCTAGAGAGAGATTTGATAGCGATAGGCCCTGCATGTTTTTGGGCTTTTGTTGGTAAGAAAGGGACCAGAGCAGCTTGAGGGGCATTCCATAAGTAGATTTTTGGAGGGGTAATGTGGGTAATTGTGCTGCATATTTTGGGTTGGCAAGAAAACAGAATTGCTGTTCTGTTTGTAGTCAGAGGGTAAAAAGTTCTCCTGTTAACATGTATGAAAAATCAAATATTTGAGAAAACTTACAGAAGGGAAATACTTGAAAAACTCCATTTTGGGATGTGACATTTTTTTAGCCTGTCATCTACTCAGCTGGCAGGTGAGGGATCTGGAAGAGCTGCACAGACCTTCTGCAGACCATCCAACCAACCTACCTCATTTCCATCCACAGTTGTGACAGGCCTGGCACATTCCCAGTGGACTTCTCATACTGTAGAATCAACAGTTTCCAGCAGACAATTATTCCACTGGAAAACCTTTCCAGTAGTTCTACAATACATTTAGAAACATTTCGTATACACCAGTATGCTGAACATATATTCTTATGAAATTCACATTTTGTAATCTCCAGATACTTTAAGTGCAGATCCCCAAAGAAAAAAAGTAAAATATGCCGCTTAAAATGACAATCAGAGTTAAAATAAGAAATGATCAGCACAAGCCTTTGCAAGAGGAACCTATAGGTGGACGTTAATTTTCATTCTTTCCCTTCATCTCCACCCAAAGGCTATGATTCCCTCCTCGGTTTTGTTTAGTGGCATTTAGCTGTTTTGGGCTCTGATCCCACTGCTGACTGCATGGCACTTTCTGCCACGCTTGCAAAGAGCCTCACTGGAGTCCATAAGGATCTGCTGAGAAGCTGGAGACACAGGCATTATATCAACATGCAGAACCCAAGTGTGCCATCCCTGTACATTTTGTCATGCAGAAGCATGTGAATATTGCACGCGCATACGGGATTGCAGTCTCAACTTCAGCTTCTTCTGAAAGCCTTCCTCATCCCCACAATCTCTCTCCTGTGGGACTCTATGGCTGGAAAAATTAAAAATCTGTTTCCTTTAAATGCTACGTCTCTGTTTCTCCTAAAGGCAGCTACAATTCTTTCTCTGTGATCTGAAATTGCAGCAATAATTATATTTCCTATTTTGTTCACTGTAGTTGACTGTTTTGGCAGTCATCCTGTAGCAGTAATCCACACATAAAGAGTCATCTTGCATTTTTCAATCCAATTTAAAGGGAATTGTTTCTCAAGGAAAGCAAGAGGGTGAAAATGTTCCCCTCTGGCAAAAACTTCAAGTACTTGGGTATTACATGCAAGAATTTTACCTACCTGTCTTATTCATCACTGCATTTTACAAGCACTGATTTAAATTCGTCGCACTTCCAGGAAGGCCTGAGAGTGTCTTCATGTTGCTTTTCCCTTAGTCCTCCCTTAATTCTCCCAGACATTCAGAGAGAGAACTTCAGTTCCCTCTTTCCAGATGATGCTCAGAGCACCAAGTGCTCTTGTTTTGTTGTTGTTTTGTTCTGGGGCTATTTGTTTGTTCTAGTCCAGGGGAAAGGATGCAGGAGAAATTAAGGCAGGGATGCAGTAGGAGACAGTGGAGTAATTATTCATTCTTACCATCAGCTCATTCACTTGCTTTGATTTACACTGGTTGCCTCAAAGTTTTCCTCCTAATTTTTCACCAGAGTACCCAGAAGCCCTTTAATAATGGCATTTACATGTATAATGTAGCATTATTAATGTTAAACAAAGCCTTTGAAATCTCCATTCTGCAAGCTCCATAGCATTTCAGAACAAATCATTTTCACAGTAACCTCTGACATACACACACACGCCACTATTATTTGGTTAATTTCAGATACTTTTCCTGCTCCCCATTAATTTTCAATCTTAATATTCTGTAAGATATGACAGCAGCACAACAGTGAAGGTGCTGGGACCAGAAACAGTAGGGTCAGGGCAGACAAAGTAAGGTGATTAGAAATTCAACCTTTAAATCCTGCACAACTCAGACAGGACAAACACCTAAAATAATAGCATTACAAGAAAGGCAAGTTTCAGTATATCTCAGGACCTAGAAGAAGACAGTACTGAAAGTTTAGGAAGCAGAATTGGTGTTTGGGAAGTATCCTGCCTCCACATCCCAGCACATCTAAGTTTTCAGCCATAATTCCAGCTTGCACTACCAAAACTTGCATGTCACCTGAGGAAGCTTGAGATACATCTATTGCGATTACAGCTTTGCTCTGTTCTTTTTAATTGTTGTTTTAATTGGCTTTTCCATCTCCCAGTCATGCAATGATTCAGGCATCAGTTGTTTCTACAAGACCTCTGCTCCATCCCTGCCTGTGACCCAGCTGCTGCTCTGCTCAGCAAGCTCACTCCAAGCCATGGCCTTGCTCTCTGCTACTGGGGACCTGCTCAAGCATCCCTGTGCAGCCTAGGCTGGCAGCGTTGACATGCCGTGGACAGGAGGGCTGATGGAAACACAAGGGTACTTCTACAGCAGCTATTCAGCACACTGCAGCTTCCCAGGAATATGGCATCTGCTCGTGGGTGCTAAAATCCCACCTGCTTAGCATCACAGCCCAAAAGCTTGGTGTGTGCTTGGTAGAGGGATGCAGCAAAGGGACAAAAACCTAATGGATCAATGCTAGTGTAAACTGAAATCACAGGGGAAAAAAAGAGTCACACAGAATTTTTGTACCATAAAGGCAATTGTAGAAAGTTTCTGTATCTCAGACTCATGTATCATTTCTGGGTCATCTTGATGTCACTTCATGGCATCACAGAAACATTGGCAGGACAGGACATGAAGGAATCCCTCACAATGAGACCATCACCAAGACTAAATCTGCTTAGCTGGGGCTGTCCTTGAGGCCCTTGTTCCAACAGGGCACTACTCTCCTACTGAAACTTTTTCCCTGATGTCCAAGGAGCTACCATGGAATTTTATTACACTGTCTGTCACTACCAAGAACAGATTGGCTCCATCATCTTTGTAACAACCCTTCAAACAAGGATGGATACCTGCAACCTCTTTCCCACATCTCAGAGAGCAGAGCTAAAAACAGTCCACCAGGACAGCACAGGGCATGTTGTATCTGTGTCAGGGCCAGATCAGTTAGACACTGCAAGTAATTCCCACGGTCTATAGATCTTGCTTGTTTCCAGTGGAGAGTCTCTGTGGAATTCCTTCCCCCAGAGGGATGCAGATGAGGCAAAAAAAGGTATGAGGATGGATGACACAACTGGAAAGGTCTTCCTGGGAAATAACTAAATAAATTACAGTTCTCCTGAAGAAAAGTGACAGTAAGAACTTCTAAGGTCAGGGGCTGGATAGAGAAGGTGAAGAGGGAATAACTGTTAGGCTACCTTTTTTTTTTTTCCTGTAAAAGAATGAGGAGATATCAAAATGAGACTGCCAATTGAAAGGTTTCCAACAAAGAACTTCATCACCCCATGCAGTTAAGTGGTGAAACCCCTTGTCTCTCAGATGCTAAAAATGTGCATGGGTCTACAAAAGCCAAGAATTTGCATGTTGCTAAGTGTATGGAAGAAAAACACATCCAATGCTACTAAATACAAAGACACACTGATGACTAGTTTAGAAAGTTCCAAGTCATACCTCATGGGTTGCTTGGAGAATATTCTGAGGAAGTACCACTAACTGATCATCTATCAGTTGCTGTTGGATGCAGAATGCTGGGCTAAATTGGCGTTTGATATAAACTAGTTCACACATTGTTACAAAAAGGTTTCTAAACTAATATTTAACATTACTGGACAACTTTAATTCTCCTGGGACAGTGTAGCAAAGTCCCTACTGCTATGGGTCAAACCAATACACAAGTTTTAATTTAAACATTGCATCATTAAACAGAATCAAGACTTTTGGCTTTCTGGAGAAAAGGAGGGAGTCTGATCATCCCATCAGTCCAGCAGGACATTACTGCTGTCCCATGGCAGCCAAAGGTGCAGAGCACCTGGGATTGAGCCCAAGGACTTCAGCCATGGCACATCACTCTGCTTTGCTCTTCACTTCACAGCCAACTGCCCCCAGCTTGAAAGTGTCTTCTATGATAAACAGCAACACTTTACCATGGCCAGGACAGAACATGCTCTGAGTCCTATCATCTTCTCAACCAAAATTTACACCTTCATCTCCACTCCAAATATTCACAATCCATTATTTTTGCCCTCCCTTGATTTTCTACCCTCTGCTCTAGATAGAAGTCCCAAAATAATCCACAGGGTTAAGAGCTGGTCTTGGGGTAGTAGCCCATTTGGCCAGGGAAGAATGAGCAGGAAAATCTCATCACATCACCTTTTCATTTCTGCCCTGATGGGTAGAAAATGCTGGACCATACTGTTCTGCCACACATCACCTCACACTGTCATGATGACACTCCTCTGGGACAGTGGATCTGCTCCCAGTCCCTGACATTACTTAGCCACCCAGACCTGCCCAGTACAGGCATGCCTCCATTTCTGCAAGTTTCTAATGCTGCCTGCACCCAATTCCTTTCTCTTCCTACTCCTTTGGGTCAGAGGCATAGCCCAGGGAAGCCAGTTTGGCTAGGGGCATCCCTGTGTCAAACTAATCCCAGCTGCCACAGGGGCCCCGAGAGTCTGTCAGCAGCCAGAATAAATTAAGTTGGGTCTGACTCATGCCAAAGCCAAAGCCAGCAAGGGGAATATAGAGGTGCAGAAGTGGTATAAAGCCAACTGCCTGCTTCAGCTCACTGACACATACCAGGCACAGCTCAGTGTATCTGGGGGACAAGATCCAGCAGCACAATTCCCCAAAGAGACAGATGACACCTACAGTCTTGCTGCAGGTGCCTGCCCCATAGAGGATGGGACCTTGGGGAGCCAAGGCCATCCAATAGCTTTGTGCATGCTAGCACATGGAGGCTTGCCCCAGGTTTATTCCACTAGCATTTTTAGCCCTAAAATATATTTTAAGCTAAGCAGCTCTCACCCCACACCCAGCTCCAGACAGCCCTGGCAGCACCCAGGCAGAGATGAGGGAATGAGCACACCACGGTCACACACTGCTGTCCCACGCTAACCTCATCACCTCTACATCTCTCCTACCCCTCCTCACCCTGATCCTGATCCTGCAGCAGGGTCGTTGTGGAGCGCAAAGTTGGTCCACACCAAGCTGGTACAGGCATCAAAGGAATTAATTCAGACGGGCAAAGTCTGATCCCTTTCAGGGAGCATGCGAGAGAGGAGGCAGCACTCAGCACTTTAGACATCAAGGGAGAGTAAGAGAAAAAGAGATGAGAGAAAGCCTCACATAGAAAAGGCAGCAGGGAAAATGTCCTAATTTGGAGAGACAAGCCTCATTGCCATGACAACCCAGAATCGCCCCAGAGCGGCCAGATCCGACTTTGTATATGGTGTTAAACGATTCAACCATTAAGAGAAAATACTAAGGGGAAAAAAATAATGGACCTGTGGAAGGGATAGTATTTGGCAACAAAGAGTTTTTCTCTGGGGGTACTCTGGAAACTGAAGTGAACCTTTTGAGTCTTAATTTGGGTCATTTTTTCCCCACATCTCTAGGTGCAGACATGGTTTTGTGCATTTGTTTCGTTTCAGGAGAATGAGTCACTCCTTCCTCGCTGCACTGCCTTCCCTCCCCAGCCTAGTGCTCATCAGCAGTGAGGACAAGATCCTGCCTCCTGGGCAACAGGGGATAAAAAGGCAACTGGAGCCTCCATTCCTTTCTTTAAAGCCCCCTACGAAGACCTCCCAGGACAAGGCAGAAACTGAGAATGCATTGCAAACTACACGGGGCGCATGGTGGCAGCACATGTCACCCAGGACGTGGCAACACAGGGTGGCAGTGGCCACCAGCAGCTCCAGCCTCTGGTCCACGGCCTTAAGAAAGCTCATATGGGATATCTGTAAGAGAGCTGAGGCTGCCAAGCACATCTGGCCGTGGGCTAAGTGAGAGAAGCAGCAGGAGTGACATGCTCACTAGTAGTCAGACAATGCACATATTGCTGGCTGAGAGAGGAAGATGCATCCCTGCAGTTATTAGTTAATTATCTGATTTCACCCTGAGTCCTTTCTATCTGCTTTAGTCTATGAATTACTTTGAATATCATGTCAAACCTCCTCATCCCACACTCTTGCCTCCTTCCACCCTCATTCTCGACATTCCCTAAACCCTTCTTCTGCACTGCTGCCTCTTGTCGACCACTCCCACTCAGCAGACATCCTCATCGTTTTCTTACCCCTGGCACAGTTCTGTTAGGTTTCCTCAGTCCTTATGAGAAGTCCCACCCACTCTGCAGGGGTGAGCCCTCACAGGGTGCTAGCACATGGAGGTGGATCAGTATGAAGAATAGTAAGGCCAGGTGAGTGGCAAGGAAGGAATATCAGAATATGACTTTATCCTCTGTAGGTTTTCTCCTTGTAACTGAAAGAATAAATCCCAGGGGATGAGTACCCAAAGGACAATCCCCTACAGATTCATAAGTGCAAAGCGATAAATTGATTGTCAAGTTCCTCATCATTTTAAAGTATCTAATCTACTTGTATCAGCTCATTTTCCTGTCCAGTTTATTAATCAAATGCAGCAAAACATTCGGCCAAAAGGATTCCTTGAGACTAGGGATGAGTGCAGCGTGGAGGACAGGACATGCTTCTGCATGGGCATGATTACACAAAGACACAGCGACATGTCTTCTACATGCTGTTACACATTCCCATATAAAACCACTACTCCCTGGCCACAGAAACCCACACATGCCAAACAAGAAAATCCTTTCCCTAGTTTTTCAGTCTAGTCTAGACCAAGGGAGGCAGAAACAGAAAAACTAAACTCACTCTGCTATTACCAAACAAAAGAAGCCATCAATGTACGATTTGAGAGATTTGTGTATTGTATAGCAGCAGCACGGCAGGAGCTGCTGGCTGGCTACTGGGTCTCTGGAAGCACAAAATGCTTCCCCACAGCTTGCACTGTATATTACTGAGTATTATTATAGGCACACCTCAAGACATAGAGCATCAGACTGCTGGACCAGTACAGTGGCCAGCGAGTGACTGTGTCAGACAAGAATGTGGCCCTAAGCACAGCAGTAGACAAATATCACTCACAACCCCTGTTTCTCCTCCCCGTGGTCACAATCACAGCATGTTTTTTGTAAGCCTGTTTTGCCTCTGGCAAGAAAGCTGCCATCCACAGCTTCACTTTATAACAATTAAGGAGATGAAACTTCAAATCCACATGTGCACATAAAATTTTCCAAGGAAGCTCAGACAAGGGCAAAGGGATCAGACAGAGAGAATGACTGGGACAAGCCCTGGTGAAGATGAGCCCTCTGGTCTCACAGCAGGACATGGAGACAGCAAAGGTTAATGGCTGTATGGCTCATTGGGGGAGAATGGACCATGGGCATCAGCGCAGCCCAGTGAGGTTTCCAGCCATTCCCTAAATGAAGCTGTTCCACCATCTGCAGGCGAGCACACTTTGGTATTAAACATTTTGCATGAAGGCCTAATTAATGGAGCACAAAGTGACTTATTAAATCCAAATTAAGGAACCAACTGACTAGCAAAAAAATTACTTTTCTGGCCAGGTAATGGCTGTATCAAACATTTGGATGTGCCCAAAACCCATCAAAACTCACCTTGCAGTTTCACAATAATTAGAAGTTTGCCAAAAGATAATCAAAGACTTATACAACAAAATGGAGGCAGGCCACATGAGTTTGGGGAGTCTGACGAAGACCAAAACTAGCAGAAAGAGAAGGCTAGCTGGTTTATCCTCTGTTCCGTTCCTCTCTGTTTCCTTCTACTTCAGCAGTGCTATCCTCTGCAGACCTGCACGTACTCCAAAACTTTGCTGGTCCCATTATAGATTATTTCAGTGGTCAGACTGCAACTGCAAAGATTAGCCCGTAAAGCCACACAAGACTAACTGTTCAGAGAAGTTTGCTGTGCACCCCTCTGCCCCACATTTCATCTCATACCTTTCAGACCTTCCCATTTCTCCCCTTCCCAGCAATTCAGACTTTTCAGCACACCCCTCTAGACCAAGGGATATATCCTCCCTTATTTTCATTTTCAGGCTGGCTCCTCCTCAACCCACCCAAGGCACTCAGTGATTAGAGTATGCCCTGATGTCCTTCAGTGCCACTTGAGGAACTCAAACCACCACAGTTTACTGTAGCCTTGCCACAAGGCTAAGAATAAGGCTGGACAGAAAGCTCGGCCAATCAAAAGGCAGAAAAAAAGTGGGGCAGAAAACAGATGTCTGCTTGTCAGTTAAGAGGAAAATCAAGGTGTGATTCACATTTTAAGTGCAATTTTTAAGTCTGAATTGAAAATATAGCTAAAGGCACATGTCTTCCTCTTCCACAGAGGATACTAACGGAATAATCCAATTACTGCTGCTGTCATCAGGCTAATTTCTTTTCTCAAGAGGTCTGTCTGTCTTTGGATAGAAATATTAAAATCTCCAAGCCTTGTGCCATGTTCCCCTTCAAAACCTAACCCACAGGAGCATGTGACACCGAACAAATAAGTGCCTGCTCATGACTACGTCTCCTTTGCTGCTGCGATCCAAGTCACCGCGGTGCGGTGCCATGAGTCACAGAGCGCACACATGTGCGCTGGGCACAAGTGTGAACTGAACGTCCAAGCCCGAGAGACAGCGCCGCTCGCATCGCATGCTCGTCTGTGCGCACCGCAGAGCACCGCGCTGGGGTGAATCAGAGTGAGTCACCGCGGGAGCGCATGGCAGGGAGGGCAAGCAAGCTGCAAGCATGTTTGGGACACACTGTGCACGGGTCACTTGTGCTGAAATCACAGCTCCTGAGATGCTCCTACGCAGGGCTGTGCCCACCTTCTGTGTACATTTTTGGCTTGTTTGCTTTAGGAAATGAGGCTCTTGCAAACATGTTGTGTGTGTGTGTGTGTGTGTGTGTGTGTGTGTGTGTGTGTGTGTGTGTTTGTGTGTACGTGAGTCAGGCTTCCCAGTAACTCTTGAACCTGCTGGCCAATTTCCACCTGATTTGACAAACGGGCAGAAGACTCAAAGAGAATTAAATTCTTACAGTGCTGTATAAAATACAGCCTGCAACTGCATGCAGTCCCAAAGCCTTTGTCTGGCCCCACAGCAGTGTGTATGATTCACCCACTCACAAAAGCTCACTAGGCAATTGAATAAACTTCATCCTGACCTGGCAGCACGCCTGTGGTGGACAGGCCCTATACACAGAAGCCTTGGGGCACCACAGTGCATCTCTCATGTACCATGCCGGCCAGCAAGTATAAAAGACACAGTGGAAACTTGGAGAAAAGCAATAGCAGATCTAAGGGGAATGGTGTTATTGTAGGGAGGAGGTACAGACAGCTCCTGAAATACTGAAGCTGCTGTGGGTACACACACTTATTTTGACTGGACATCTAGTCAATACAGGACAGCGGGTGAAGAAATGAGACCCTTTTAACACCCCTGGTCTCCACCACTGCGGGAAGGATGAGTCCAGCTCTTCTGAAATCTCTTCACCCAGCTCAAGTCCTCACCTCTGTGGACTCTGTGGTGTCTACTATGGACCAAGCTCACATTACAGTCTTAGTATATAACTCAGTTAAAGAGTCAATTAACCATGAGATGTGAATCCAGTGAAAACAGGATTCACTCATTAGGGAGCTGACAAAATTACTTGTACCAACATCCTTCCACTCACTGTCTTCTCAACAAACTGCTCCAATGTCAGGTCATAAAATTAAATTTCAAGTGTGCCAGATAGAGGGAAAAAATAATAAAGGCATCTAGTGTGTATTTGCAAAAGCAGTGAGGGACTCTGAGTGTCCATTCAGAGATACAACACGAAAGGCTCAACATCCAGAAGGTAGAGATGCCCAGCATTTTTTCAAATTTAGGCTGCCTTAACCTGTCTCATGTTCGATGCTGGGGGGGAAAAAAAAAAAAAAAGAGAGAGATCTATATTCACTCTTCACACTGAAAACACTTTAGCCTACTTCTTTGATTACCATCGCTTCCTGGGAGGTGGGCAGAGCCCATTCAGATACCAGGTGTCCTGCGCCTGGGAGTTTGGCAGGCAGTGCCACATGGAAAAGGCGCTCCACTCCATCAGCCCTGATACCACCTGTTCCCAACCCTCCTGCCACCCACCCAGCCCTGCCACGTTGAGGAACAGTCTGAACCTGGCCCACAGCCCAGGCCATGAAGGAGCCCAAATGAAGCCAGGCAATTTGGAGACACAGAAAGCAGGCACTTCTGAGAGATGCTCTCTCCATACACGTACATCTGACAAATGCACCATTATCCAACAGGAGCCTCTCTCTCTGCTTCCCAAGCAATGGTCTCCTTTGCTAAGAATTCATTGACCTATCCTTCTATCTATGGTGCCATCAGAAGACAATCTTTTTCCTTAGATTTCTCCTGAGCTCACTGGGTAGTTTGTAGAGCTTTTTTCAACTGTTTCTAGTAGATAACTAAAAGGTATTGGTAATGGTTGGCTCAGTGCATCCCCAGAAGTAAAGCATGTACTTTCCTTGTTCAAATTTCTTCCATACTGCACCAGAAACAGGACATTCCCTACTCTTCACAAGTGTTAATGAACTGGAAGTGATGGAAACACTGTATTTCCAGTGTGAGGGAGTGTCAGCAAGAAGCCATCCCCTTCAGAGGGAAAACTCACTTATTTCAAGAGGGTCAGAGCTACACATGGCCATTTGCAAGAAAGAACATTTCTGGCAATAGTGATTTTACCTCACACTCAGACCCCATGCAGGGTGTGTGAACCCTATCTTATGATTTGGTCTGCTTAAATAGAAGTTAAGACAATAAAACCCTGCCAGATCTCTGACCTTTGATAAATGTGAAGAGGTGGTTAATGCAGCACACCAAATATTGAAATTTCAGCTCAAGTAGGTTTGTGTTGGAGGTAGCCCTTGTCAGCCGGGAGCCATGAACCATCACCGCACACCACTTCCTTGGGGGCAGCTCTGCCCCAGCTGAGGTGACACCACATGCTGCCCCTGGCCAGGATCCTGAAGGCTCAGCAGGCTCATCCCTTAGCCCAGGGGGAGTAACCACTAACATGCAGGGCTGTCACAAATCTTTCCCCAGGCTTCGCCTCCCCTTACCCACTCATCCATAACATGGACAACGCTAGACTGCATGTTCGGCTGTGGTGAGAGGATCACTAGCTTGTCAAGCTGGTGATGTGGAGAACAGTATTAACTGAGTAATTAAATCATTTCTGTAATTACTCTCACACAGCTATAAATAATGTAAGCCCACACATTCTCTCCGGAAGCCACAATAGCAAGAGAAGAGAGGGTGAGGGATGCAAATGAAAAAGAAAAAATAATAATAATAATACCACTTAACATTTATACAGCACACTGCATTTTCAAAGCACAGTGCAAACAATAATTAAGAAATGGGTAGAGTGACAGACAGGAGAGGCTGAGAGGAAAGGAAGCGGGAGAAGGGAGAGGAGGGGAAGAGGGGCAGGTGTGGAGCAGGATTCAAGATCCAGCAAGGCTGGAGACCTGGTGTATGCTCTGCCCAGCCTTGTGCCAGAGCCATTGACTCTTTGCCCCACACATCTGTACTGCTGCAGCAAGCCAGGAGGGTAAGGACACAGCTGTGTCTCTGCAGAAAGTGAGTGCCAGAGTAAGAGCTCAAGAAGGTGTGGGGACAAAGCATTGCACTGCAGGACCTCAGACCCAGAGGAGCCAGCAGCTCCAACATGGAGCAGCCTCCTAAGGGCTTCAGCCTATGCCCCCTGGCACAGAGGCCTGACAGTGACCACACTGGCCCCAGGCCAGGCAGCTGGTGAAGGCTATGGAGGACTTCCCCCCTCCTCCCAGGAGCTTCGCCCTCTCCCCACCAGGCCTGGGGCCCTGGAGCAGGGTGTGTTGGCTGAGGAGAGGCACAACTGCACCAGTCCCAGGCACACCTTGGAAGAGCCACTGGCCTTCCTGCAGCAGGGAACACTGATGCCAGTGTCCCAGTCATCCCCCAGAAGCCATTCCTGACTTCCTTTGTGGTTCAGGGCAGAGTGGGGAGGTAATATTTCTGCCCAGCTGGAGCAGGAAGCAGCACTGTCCAATTTACTGTCCTGTACCCTGCCTCAGCCCATGTGTGGTCTTCTCACCCAGTTTCACCTTGACAGGTTTTCCACTCCCATTTCACACCCCATATCCCATTTGCTCAGCAGTTCTGCCACTCCCTGCTCTCCAGCTCTTGCTCCTGTAGCCAGCCAGGAAGCATCACTTACGCAGGCACATCTCCTCTTTCCATTCCCTCTCTGCCTTTTCCTATCCCCCACTTCCTGCTTCCCACCTTTATCCAGTGCACCTGCCCATCTCCTTGTTTCAGGATCTTTTCCAGATGCAGGCTTCTCATCATATGCTGCATGCCCCCATGTCACATGCATCCCAGCCCAGATTCCCTGCTGCACAGCACATTTCTCCTGGCTGGATCCCACCAAGACCCTACAGGAGAGCTCCAGCATGGACTGCGCAGCCCCCAGGGCAAGGTACAGTTTTGAAGCATAGTTTGCAAGGACAAGTTCTTTCTAAGATACATGGCAAACATCTACAAAGACTGCTGCACATCCACAGTTTCTCATGCTTATAGCAAGGCCAGACTTGGGGCAGCCTATGCAGTGGTAGCAAAAGTACATCTCTGGTTACACTCCCATCCCTGCAAGGGATGTACACCCCCCTTCCAGACCTGTGTCCCTGCTCTGAGGACCTGTGGTGGTCAGGCAGAACCTTTGGGGTTAAATGTGCCAGCACTGGCAAAATGAGTAAATCACGTATCTTCCCATGCCACATTTTCAGAGGGAGCTGTTTTATTTTCCAAATAAATAGTGAAATAAATCAATCAGCTTGAGGCATACACCTGGCATAGGAAACTTTGCTCAAACAGTCATAGTCTGGCAAAATTACAGGAAACCCCCAAGAGGATCTTATAATGGGGAATGCTGGGCAAGCTTACAATAGATGGTACTATCAGCCCTGCATAAAATGAGGTCTCCGGCATGCTGCAGCTATTCAGCCACCTCTAATGGGGGTTAAGGCTTCTCCTAGAGTCCAGATTTTCATCTCAAGCATTGTATTTACTTCAGCTAGAAAAAAACATTAATTGTTCCCTAGCAATTAGGTAGCCTTTGCCTTTCGTAGAGATCAAAGTACTTTACAAAAACGTTGTTATGGCAAATTGCTGTAGACAGAAGTTGAGCAACTGCCTTAAAGTCAAGTTTTATGGCAGAGCTGCAGTGAGGACTCGGGTCTATTAGCACTTCTGGATTCTGCTGGCGCCTTTCAGAGCAGTTTCCTCACTGTGTGTGCCTGCCTTTTGTACTTGTTTGCCCACCCACCTTTAGACTCTCCATGTCCTTGATTCATTCTTCCCCCTTCCTCTGAAACATGTATTTATTGTTATTATCAGGAACCTCATAGATACACAGCTAGAAGCTATTGCTAAAGCACAGAGGGGAAAAAAATGCCTCAATGGAGCCTTTAGACTTCGGGGGGTTTTTTCACTCTCAGAACTTACTCTGGTGGGTTTTTTCCTTAATTTTCTCCCCATGATCCTAGGTGCAGGAGAAATTTGCCTGTCTGCCTTTCATCTTCTTCATCCTCTTTCTCCCCTGCTTTAGCTATATAACATGTTCTCTCCAGTGTTCAGTACAGTCCTGCTTGAAAACAGCTGAAGCAACATGGTTTCTATGCTCTTCCCTAAGAAGACTAAACCACTTCCTAATAAAATTCTGTCTGAACCTTTTTCTTGCTACACATATATATCATTTAACATCACCATTTAACATATCATTGTACCTCATTTAATATACTTCCTCAACTTTATCCCGTCATTCCCACTTCTACTTCTGGCAGCTACACCAAGCATTTTTTTCTCTAATCTCAGTCTACCTCTATTCATTGAGTATATAAATCATACCCTGATGCATTGTTCAGCCAATCTATAATATCCACATACAGCTGTTTCACTCTTTCTTCATCTATCAGCTCCTCCAGACCCTTAACAGAGTCACAGACTACAATTATGCCTTTTTCTGTACCCTGCTTTTTCCCAGCCTGTGTATATGTAACTCCCTTAAGTTCCCTCATAATCCATCCCCTCCAAACCTGGTTAATGAGGCAAATAAAAGACAAATAGAATAAGAAATTCCCTGGAAATAATTGTTTCTCTCTGTCCTGCGGTTACTGGGGAATGACATGCGGATCTAAAGCAGCAGCATCGGGCAATTTCACACTCTGTGTTTTCAATTTCATATTGAGGCCAGTTTAGGGTAGGGACAAATTTGAGTGTAATTAATTTAGATTTTCTGAGACAAGTAACTGCTTGGGGTTGTAATAAAGGACTGCCTGTCCAGATTGAAGAAACTAATCTCCTTGTCCAGCTGGGGATGGCACAAATTGATTTAAGACTTTTGTGCTGGGTTTTTTTGTTTTGAAAAAGGGGTTGTAATAATTATTATAAATAACTATGGGTCAGATCTCATCAGGCTTCCAGATTTCCTTTAGATAAATGCTCACAGGTTTGGAGATCAACCTAAACATCATTAGTGTGAAAATCAAGGTCAGAAATTTAGCAAGAAAGAACTTTTTCACAGAAGCCCTATTACTCGCCAGGTCCAAGCTGAGTGGAAATCAACCTTTTCCTCAGAGACACTTCAACAGTTCTATTTCCAGGTAGGCAATGGCAACACTACATTTAAACAACAGTAATAATGAGGTTAATTCAACTTCTATTTACCTCAGGTCAGTTGCAGCAGTTGCATGCAGATCTAGGGAAGGAAAGATCTTCTGTCCCTCAAAAGAAAACATCACCATAAACACAGAAGAAAACTAACACTCAGTACTCTTGGAAGAAGAATCCTATACCCAAAGCAAAACACCTTATAAATAGCTGCAAAAGGCTGATGGAAAAGAATCAGAATTCAGTGTTGCTTGACATTTCTTGTCTGAAACCACTTCTGCTAAGGGAAGGCACCACACTTCTGTGTAGCCATCTTCTCCTCGAGCATCCTACCTCTGCTCAGCACTGCCTCTGCCCTAAAGCATCCCAGGGCACACCTTAGCAGGGCATGAGTCTCACCAGGGTACCTCCAGGCTTTCTCCTTCCTGATTTCATTACACCCAAGCTCAGATGACACTTTCAGGCATCAGGTGTCCCAGGCTCAGGGCAGATATGAAGTGCATCCAGTATAAATTGATAAAGGGGGGAAAGTGATAAGGATATTTTAGGGAAAGTTACATTTCCATGAGAATTTTGGTTTGGTTGTTTGTGGTTTGGGTTTTTTTTTAAAGGGGCTTTCTTGCTTTTAAGTAATAAAACAAAGAAAGGATTCAAACTCTGCATTTCTTTTCTTGTGACGCTTGAAAACAACACCTCAGAAAAAGTGAAGGCCTGGAAATGGAGTTCCTCCCAGGAAAATTGGAGATCAAGTAAAAGGAAGCTTTAAAAATTTAAAAACACCCACCAAAAAATCCCAACCCAGACTATTTTAATAGGATACTTAATAAAAGATATTATAAATTTCTTTCAAAAGTCATTTTTCATTGAAATAATACTGATGAGAGTACTTGAGCTCTTGTTTAGAAAATTAGAGTTAACACTGAAGGATTTAATGGCCCCGGGGAGAGGTTAAAGATCCTAAAAGTTCATTTTCAGGTTTCCTAATATCTGAGAGATTATAAGTGCTGTAATTTATTTGTAAAGTAATAACAGCTGTTCTAGGGAAATTCTCAGGTGTTAATTAAACATCACAGAAATATGCTACCTGTATTTCCTTTCTTTATATGAAAAAATGTCATTTTGTATGGGTAGATTAGACACAGATATAAACATAAATTACAGATCCACCTGGCCCGTTATTGCATGTGCATACCCAAGGGATAAAAAACATTGACATACAATACTAGCTTTTATTGTCTACATCTCTGTGACCTATCTTTGATTCTCCCTCCCCAACTTTTGCAGCAGACTCATAACTTGAAGACACATGATATTTAGTTCATTATTTGTGAGCTACACAGAGCTTTCGTTTGGCAGCAGAAGGAAACTGAGTACCAAAAGCAAAAGAAGTGTATTAATCATGTCCTCAATAAAATTATTAAAAGCTTGAAGGGAAACTGCTGATTTCTTTTTATTTTATTCTATTTTTTTAAAATCAAACTCATCTTTGCCAATTACTGGATCAATCTAAGAAACATTTAAATTATTACTATCATCAAATACAGTTTCAGAGAAATGAAAATGCTTTGTGAAATTACATGAACTGCATATAATTTGGTTTGGAGGGAAAAAAGGGATAGAAATCTTTCGATGTCTGCAGATCAAAAATGTGTCTTTTTTCCCCCTTCTAAGCAGCCTTTTGTTTGGAATTTATTTCATTTCAGTTCACATAATCCATTCAAAGGGAACTTTTTCTTCGCTTTTTTTTTTTCTCTTTTCTTTTTTTTTTTTTTATTTTTACTGAATTTCCTTCACACAAGGGCTCAAAAAATTTCAGATATCATCCCTAGTGGAAATTAAACAAATTTACATCCAAAAAATGAGGTTTGCAATCCCCATGCATCCCTATTATTTAACCTCTGGAAACCTGAGAGCTAAAGTGCTCTCCTTTTAATTACAGATATTCTGCTTTTAGCAGCACTGTCCCAGTGTCTTTGACTTTGTCCTGGTTTCAGTATGTATCTAGGTGCTCAGCTTATTCAACTAGGTTTGGCTTCCCTGTACCTGCAGAATCATTTTCTTGCACTCTGACCAACAGCTACTCTTCCTCCCTGGTGCTTTACACCTATTGTCTTAGTTTGGACTTGCTCCCCACCAAAATACCAAGGAATATCATTGATGCAGCACCATGGCCCAAGCATGGAGAGATCACAGCAACCTTCAGCATTGAAAGAGAGAGAGACAACATATCTTGGAAACCTTAGAGAAAAACAACACAGTGGGGACAGGGATTTATGAAGTGGGGATGAAATGGCAGAGAAAACACTGTGGCTTTGGTATAAATGGGGGAAAAGAGCAAGGCAGTGGAGGGAATAACAGAAAAGTCAGCTCTATGTTGTGTGAAAAAAGGAGGGAGAATCCAGCCTAGAACAGATTTCAGGTTAGTTTCATGCAGCTTTTACACAGATTTTATTACTGGCACAGCCCAACTTAATAGATCATTCTTTCCTACCGTTTTATTTCCATCAGTATGCTGATGCATACTGTGCGTATCCCTGTGCGGGCAAGCCCTGGAGAAAACAGCAAGGGATGCAGAGACAGAGAAGAATGATTTTCATCTGGGAAAACATAACCGTCCTCTTCTTCCAATATTTTTCCTGTGCTGCCTGTGCACCATTGTGTTACTATAAAGCTGCACAGGCAAGAAGCTTTGGCAAAATAATGTGACTGTGGAGAAATAGGGAGGGACAATTCCAGCAAAAATGATGGTCACCAGCTGTGCTATAAGGGAACCCAAGGCATTTTTTGCTCTTACCTTTTCTGCATTCATTATCACCAAGTTGCCTTTTTCTATTATTTTAAAACAAATAAATAGTCTATCACTATAAAATGGACCAATCGGTCAAATGGTGTGGTCACTTTTTAGGCAAGAAGCAAATCCTTTTCCAACACAATAAATTTTCTACATCTGTGTAACAATTCACCCTTCTCTTGAGATGCCTACAAATGTATGTTCATTAATGTTATTTCCTTTTTTGTGACTGCTCCTTTACCTCTTAGTTCTGTGAAGAAGTGATTTTAGGTAATATTGAAAATATAGTGAAGAAAAGCCAAGCCCAGATTTCCAGTCTCAGGCCTGCAAACACAAGATATTGGTTTGTGTGGTTATCTGAACTGAAGCTTGGATTGCAGCCTTGAAGGTTTACTTTCACCATCAGTTTCCTAACACAGAGTATCCTCATCAGTCAGCCATTTCCACACTGTGGTAGGATTGAATTTCTGCTTTCAAAAAAACTGGGGAGAAACAAGAAATTTTTTTCAACACTGGAACGGAAGCAGATCTGCTCACTGGTCATAAGTGCATTGCAGTCCTCTGGACAATACAAACTAATGCTTAAAATTAGGTAACTAAAAGCTATAAAAAGTAAGATCATTGTGGCAATATCAGGCAAACTGAGGAGACCAGCAAAGCTTTTGGAGCACAAGAATGTAACACTGGTGGTGGTGCACATTTCTCTCCTCTCCATCTCATCTACTTTGGATTAAACACAGATCATCAGTGATCCATGCTGTTCCTTTTCTCAGCACAGGTCCAGGTGAGTTTATGCTATCACCTTTTCAAGGTGTCAGCACCAAAACAAGAACCAGGTGCTTCTTTACAGGGCTGAAACAGTGTGAACACTTTTCTACCCTGCCTCAGAACTACAGGGCTTGCTCCTCTGAGAGGAACTAACGTGGGGTTATTGGACCCCCTCAGCTATCACTTCCAGGCCACCCAGCCCCAACAAAATGACTGCTGCACTTCACTCTGTTTGGCATCACTGCTGGTATGCTTATCAGAGACTAAAGGGACTAAACTGGCTATGACACAACTCTTAGTCAGCAAAGTGGTCTCTCCAGAGCTTGAGTGAGGCACATCGTGTGTCTATGCTTCACCGTTTTCCTGGAACTAAACCCAGATCACAGTGTGCACACAGATCATCTGGTCATTTTCTTCTTATGCCAAATTAGGCAGAAATTAAATGTAACACTCTGTAACAGCTAAGCAGGTGGAATTAGAGACATGAGCACCGAGGAGTGAAACAGCAAAAACATATGCAAATTCCCGTACACTTATTTTTCAGAGGAAAAAGGAAAAACATGAGGAAACCAAAAATATATAAACATTATCTACAAAATCTAATAAAATGCAATATTAAAGAATGAGTTTGGACAAAACAATTAGGAAATCCACATGTTACACTTCCAGCAACATACCTCACCTGCCATGTTACACATAGGGCAGGATTCATGGCATTTAACTTGAGGCATCATGAGCAAATCAGGGTACAGCCTTCTTCAGTAATCAGTGGGGAGACACAGGACTGTCCCACGAGCATTTCACTGCACCCTGAGATGGGTAGGGTGAATTGTCCTCAGGTGGTGCCTCCTTCACTGATGCCTAAACCTCCAGCTGGTGGGTAGCAAACTTCCAGATGCATATTAACTGAGATAAAGCCAGTTTGTGGCACACATTATACAGTATTTCTGTCATTATATACAGGAGAAAAGAAAATTCAGGCTTGAAATCCTCATTTTTTCTTTTTTTTTTTCTTTTCTTTTTGCCTGCCCTTTTGTGTCTCAATTTACCAGTTGCATGGTACATTACAAAGCCCTTTTTACGCATGACCCAAATTTCCTCCCAGACACACTTACTAAATCCTCATTGAAGGTGAAACAGAATTTCCCAGAGAGTCTACTCTGGGAAAGGTGGTTTGACTGAGGAGTTTTTTTGCATTAACCTCCAGAAAAGAGGGGTTTATCTATCACACCAAGGTTAGTGGTTTGTAGTTTTCTTTAGGTTTGCACTGGCACTACTGATCACAAGTGCACAGGGAGCATAACGAAGCTGTAAGTGCAGATCTGAACCTGTGAAATGCTGAGCAAGTTCAATCACAGCCGACTGCTGTGGGTGTTGAGGGGATGCTGAAAGAAGTAATCCATGCTTGCAGGATCAAACCTCTGCCACACAACTCATCTGCAAAGAACATGACTAAGAATCACTAAAAGCAAAGCCTCTGTCAAGGCCCTCTGTGGGAAATAGATTGCTTAAGGACTTACCAGGCTGACTTCAGTATTTTTAGTAGAATTTCAGTGTATTTACTCTCTACCATATTTTAATTCAATTCATCAAATAAATATTATCCATTAAAGATTACACACCTGTGGATCAGAAGCTGTAAAGGTCAGCCTTTTCAAATTATGCTTAAAAGAAACCTTGGCCTTTCCTAAAACTGCAGATCTTTGTACGTAACCTGCTTCTCCTGCCTGCAAAACTACAAAAAAAAACCAAAAAGGGAGTTTGGTAAAGCAAAAATCTCCATTCATAAGGCTTCCACCTTTGAGCTACCTGTGGGCTGCCTGCCTGCCAGAACACTCTTTATAAGCAAGCCAGTGGGGTACCGAGGGCAGTGGTGGGAGATGCTGCCTTCCCAAGGAGGGACTAGAGACATGTAGAAAGAAAAATCTTTGCAAAGTTCAATAGGCCAAATTTCTATTTGAATTACAGCAGCGTAAATCTGACCTAACCCTGCCAAAGGCAATGGGGTTATGCCGGATTTACACTGCCAGAACCTGAAATCAGATTTGGCCTGCCACATTCAAAGTCACAAGGACCTCTTCCCAGTGCTCAGGAGGTCTTGTGTCAGTAACTCTTACTCTTGTTCAAAGAGGGTGTGAAATATCACCAGAAGTGTGAAATGCAGTCCTCAAAAAATGCTTCAGACCCTCTTTTGCAGACATCAATAACCGTGCAATGCAGCAGACAGGAGAGCACCAAGATGCAGCATTACTGCCTGCGTGTCCTCCAAGGCAGAAAGACTTTACTGTGGGTGGAATGGGGCAGTGTGACTTTAGCATACGTGCAAGGACTCAAGGAGTGAGGAGAAAAAAAAGGCCCAGGATTATTTTATTTCATGACTATTCCATGATTCTATTTCAATTCCAAGGCTGATATGAGAAAATAACACTGCATATTAACTGTATGTAATTTGGCAACTGAACAGTTGGTCAAGGAGTGAGAAAATAATTTGTTATCATCTCCAATATAGTCTGTACTGGATTATTTATTTGCAAGGTAAATAAAACAGAAAGTGCCTGGATTTCTCATCCCACTAGATCTCTTTCTGAGGAAAAGCTGCTACAGTGGCCAGGTTAATTCTCACGCTTCATTCAATTAGACCCAATTCTGCCCAGTTCAATGTCTCAGATTTGCTTAAGAGTGACCTGTAAAAGAAGGAGGCTGTCAGCTTGTGTCCCTGTTCACTTCTTTGGGATTCACAAAGCATGGTCAAGAGAGTTTTCTCAATAAAGGGCATGGCCTTGATTTTGTCTGGTTTCAAGCCTGCAGGGAAAAGTCAGCCAGCTTCTTTTACATATTCCCACTGGCTGACAGCAGGCCAGAGGTCAGTTAGCCACACCATGTGGCTAAACACACACTCAGGTGCAAATTGCTGGGTCCCCTGTTCCTCACAGGGGGAAGATTTGTATCAGGTCCACCTGCACCCCGGGGAGGCTCCACTAAGATGAGTTACCAGCTGGCCAAAGATGCTGCTCCCTCTGCATCTTGCCCTGTTCAAAACCAGTATATGGAAGTCTTGTTTTTGTAGTAATTCCCCAGAGGACTTTCGATAGCCTGGGAAAATGATGAAATGTCAGTGATATAAAGGAATAAAGTAGTGCAGTGGAAAAAAGAAAGACTTAGCTGGACTGATTCAGACTGGTTACTTGCTTTAGCTAACACCTATTTAACTTCAGGAGCTAATGAACACTTCTGAGACACTATGGCTTTATTAAAGATTCAATTATTTTCCAATTAAGATGTAAGAGCTGTATTAAACGTCCCTGAAAATACCACAATGTCCTCCAGCTACATGCAGGAAAAACCCAGGCTAGGATCCCTGGCTCTTCTAAGGTAAAACACAGGCAAAAATAAAATCTTTTTTTAAAAAAATCACAATTGTCAGGGGCTCTTTACCCTTCCTAAGGAAGAAGAAAAGGGCTGATTCTTTCGCAGCCCTCTTCCGCTTGGTCCTTTCCCTCCTCGGTTTTTCTCTGTTGCAGGTAATTCCATATGATTAATAGGCTCTTCTCAGTGGTGCTACACACAGTTAGCTTTTTTAATCTCTCTTTGAATCTGAAACTGTCTAATACCCAAACCCTTTGGCCACATGAGACAACACCTGAGGATCACAGAGTAAGAGATTTCTTTCTGGTTTAAGTTTTGATCCGCAGGTCTGCTATAAAAGGCAGCTCATTTAAATTTACCTTATCTGCCATGATCATAGAGGAGCCTCCATGGATGCCCAGGATGGGAGTGAGGGTCTGGGCAGAGATGAAGTCCAGGATCTGGGCAATGGCTTCCTGGTCTGTGTCATCAGCGAATACCACCCCTTGAATCTTCCGGTCTGACATGAGGTCACAGATGCGGGTGATGATGCTCTTGGGATCTGTCTCATTCATGGCCACCAGCTCCACCCGAGGCACCACTGAGAGGTGGTGGAAGTCATCTTTCTCGTGGGCATCTTTGATGGCCACTTCGTCTGAGGTCCCCACCAGGATGACCGCAATGCCAATGCTCGGGTGGCTTTTCTGGGCACGGGCCCCACTCCCTGTTGTTGCAAGGACTGCCAGCACCAGCCAAAACCTTGGAGAGTAGAACTCCACCCTGGGCCTCATCTTCGGCGCTTACACTCCCTGTGTGAGGAAGAAAAAAAAGAAAGGGGGAAAGTAAAAGAAAGAGAAAGTGATTAATTGACAAGTCAATCATGCACTCAGCCTTCAAGGCAGATCCACTGATCTTCCTCAGCCACTAGCTCTCCTCCCACCAGTCCTCCTTGTCTCATGCCTAGCCCTTTGGCTACATTCAGGGCTCTGTTAGAATAGGGGGGATCAGACCAGTCCAGCCTCTACTTCAGAGTTTGGAGTAACTTAAGAGAACAGCTGTCAGCAGAAGATGGAATCATGTCATCTCTCAAGTCCCATATCACTTTGAGACCCAAGTCAAAAGTGATAGAGAATTGTCCTCTGACAGCTGATCAGTTGTCTTTGTGAAACTAATTGCTTATGTCAAGACCATGTCTGAGTGCTCACTCTCAACACAAAGGAATGACTGGTGCATGCAATCAGTTTGAACTTCTGCTGGAGGTATAGGCAGGGAGACTAAAGAGACCAGGCAGATAAGTACTGCCTTTTACTTTCTTAGCACAGTTCCTCCAGAATAAAGTGAGGACAAACAGGCAAGGTCATTGGATGTATACATATGCATGTATCTATGTAACCATTCCATACGACCTTCCTACCAGCACCAGGACACACACAGCTCCAGTCTGTAGTGCAGTCAGCCATATGCTTTCCACCAATACAAGGTTCATAAAAAAAACAAAACAAAACAAAAAACAGAAACACAAAATTTCCCAGTGGCCATGGCCAAATCTGGATCAGTGCAGCCTGGAGAAAACATTCCCTCCAAGCCCATATGATAGTTATTTTTGCACAGAAGCAGAAATACCCACAGAACTTAGAAAGGTTCACCTTCAGCTACTACACCTAGGGATGTTACATCGATCTTTTCTCTGAACATGTCCACTTTATTTTGTAATCACAACAGTAGAAATGAAAAAAAATGATGAGGTCATCTCCATCCCCTGCCTGAGCAGGACAGTTCCCTGCGGGATTGTTCCTAGCTCTTTCTTTATTCTGTCTCATTTTAATAATAGTTCACATTTCTGCAGCACGTTTCATCCTCAAGGCACTTTACAAAACTCTAACAAACTAATTCTTGCAGCACCTATGCAGTGTAAATATCAGAACCTCCTCCCAGGCCTGGGGACAGCTGAGCAGTGTCCCCCCATCCGCCCACCACCTTTGTGGGAGGTAGCACCGCTCAGTGTGCCCACCCACTGCCATGCTGATGTCCTAAGGAAATTTCAGGCATTTCAAACTAAAGAAGACTTCCCCTCAGCACAAAAGGTCCTGTTCAGCTACTCATGCCCATAACTCTGTTCTTCAGCAGCCAGGCATGCTTGAAATAAATACACCAGCCCTGTGCTTCTTTGTACTACACCTCTGGTCTTGGGTGTCCAAGACCGGGACTCTTCGGGGGTTCACTGCTACATATGCCTCCATCAAATGAACAGAAAGCCACGGCAGCAGGGACAATGCTGGCAAAACTTAATGGAAGTGGGAAGTCCACAAAACAGCCCTATCTGACACCAGCTGCCCCTAGGGAAAAGGCACAAAAGGCCCCATCTTGCCCTGCCAAGAAAGATACATAGGCTTAGCACCTGGGCTCCCTCATTGTCATGCTAAGCAGAGAGAATGTATCCTGCATTGATATTACCAGATAAATAAGCAGATAATAAAATAGATAATAAATATGCACTGGAAGAAGCAAATCCACTTAGAAGGCTGAAAGGGACCATGAGTGTGAAGCACCAATCGATTCTAAACTCTCTGACGGATTCACTTTCTGAGAGATGCTCACAAGGAGAACCAAGAGACTTTGAGAGTTTGGCAAAATGAACAGCTAACTTCATTCCAGCATGCCTGTTATCCTCCAATTACGAGTCACTAAATTAGATTCCTTCACAGTGAAATGCAGTCCCCACTCTTGCAATGCTTTATTAACTTTAATGCACTCTATACACTCTCTGTCTCTCACTCTCTTGCTCACTCACTTTAATGCTGTATTTGTTCTCTTTAAAATATGTCTCTACATCAACTCATACAGTGTATTATGCTTGGTTAGGTAATGGCTAGTTGTGGTGCCCAGGGAGGAGAGTGTATATTTTTCCCAGCCCCTCTCCCACCAGGAATACTTTACAAGGCCTTCCAACACAGGGCTTAGATAGCATTCATGCAGGAGCTATGCAGGTGATCATGGCAGCTGTCAGCCTTCACACCCAAGCGCAGATTTCTCCCAGTGGGAAAAATGGCAGCCAAGAAACCCATTCGCTTCTCTTCACCTGCATCAAAGCAGATAAATTTCTAGCATCTATGTCTAGACATAAGAAAAGAGCCCAGACCCTGAAGAGCTCACAGGTGCCAATCTGTTGGGTGTCTACCTCATGGGATGTGCCCCCCCCTCGGGCAGATTTTTCCATTCAACACAAGATGGAGTGTGATCTCCACCATTCAGCTTCCACCAGGCAGCAGCAGGTTCACAGTGTAGAGGTGAGCTGCTCAAAGACTGCAACAGGGGTGCTCACAGTGTTACTATCCCTTCCCTCCTTGGGGCTGACTTGTGTTCACAAGCAGTAGCCATATGTCTGCTTATATGCAAGTACTGGCTGTTAGAGAAAAGGACACACATCCCAGCAACAACCTTGTCTCATTTTCCTCCTCTGGTCTGGCTCACTACAGCCCCTTTTGAATGTGTGCTAGTAGAGCCAAGGCAGGGGTGAATGGCCACAGACACCTTAATCAGACTAAGCTAACCCCAGAACTATTGTGAAAATGTGTTTCTGCATACACAGCAACATGTTTTGTCCATTAATTTCCATGGTGTTCAAATGCAAAAGTCTGAGGCACCCAATCAAGAAAGCACTGGAGGCAGTACAGGGACCTCCTCCTGAGTGTGTTCTTGTTTCCAGTGAAGAAGAGGAATGGAGAAATTCACAAATGAAGAAATACACAAGCACCTGATGAGGCTGCAGTAGTAAAACAGGGCATTTACCCTTTGTTGTTTCAAGCAACTTTAATAATTTTAGAGTAAAATTTCACCAGTCAAGAATTATTATAAAAATATGCAAGTGTATTTTTTTACACAGTATTTTACATGAGCAGGATTTCCACTTAGTAGTGCTGTGGGGCAACACAGTGTTCGGAGTCTTTTCTGTGATTTTGACACTCCGAAACAGTTTAGCAAATCCCAAATTCCATACTGGTACGTAAAATCTTTTACACATTACTCCAAACTATTGTACTCTCTCTTACTCCCTGGAAAATAATATATGGGAGGGCCATTAGACAAAGTGGTTTTGCAGACATATCTATATTTAGGTATAAACATGCCAGTAAAATCATTATACCTCTGTAATCTCATTTTACTTACCAATAAAACATATCCACTATTGCAGAAGAATGCAGCATCTACTTAGTGCTGCAGAGTGATGTTACACAATCACTTCCAAAATGGGAAGGCAAAGCTAACTTCTCCAATTGAAAATGCAAGAGGAATGTAGGTAGTCAGACAGTAATTATTCAGATTGGAATTTGGCCAGGACCAAAGGTTAGATTGCTTAAAAATATCATGAGAACCTTATTTGACACTGCACTTTTATGTGGATCAGACCTAAGGTAAGTATTAATAGAAAATTATTAGGCTGCACAGGCAAAATACAGCTCAGCATTAAAAGATATTTCTGGATGATATTTCGAAATACAGAAAGTACACAAATAGGTCACTGTGCATTCAACCAGGATAACTGTAAACAGAGTACTACTCAGGCAGTGTACAGCAAAGCCAGGGAATCTTCAGGTCAGGTAAAGAAACTGAGGCAGAACATAGGCTGATCACAGGATTTTGGTGGCAGTGCTGTTGTGCAACGATGCTGGTACCTCTTTCCACTGAAATTGTGCCATATAGGTAGCCTTGCACAATAGCCCCTTGGGAGGGTATTTGCAGACCCCTCAAACCCTATCTCCAGGCTCAAAACAACAAGAGAAAAGGAAGTCCTGTAATACTGCAGTTTCAGACATTACCTACCTCCAGCCTCCCCCTCTTATACTTCAGTGGAGGGCCATGGGCAAGTTCCTATCCCAGTGCTCTCTGGGCTCTGCTCACTGAGACGTCTGATGAGGTCCCCAGCATTGGTTAGACTTCAAGACACAGAATCTAAAATCAACAGCTAATATGGCACCTGCACCAACTGCAATGCTAATTCCCAGCCCTACTCTCATCCCTGATCACTATCCCAATATTCCAGGCTTCACCACCACCACCCTCCATCCCATTACTACCTAGAGACAGATGTCCTGCCAGACCCAGTGTTAGCCATCACTGTTACCATACCCTTTGGTATTTGCTCATCTTTGACAGCATCTTAAATTCACACTGCCTTCATTTCTCTGAGTAGTGTCAGACAATGAATCCAAAAGCAATCCCCATGTTTCAGGCCCTAGCTGGGGGTAGGAAGAAATCGATCTCACCTATGAGATACTCTACAAAGCTGGAAGGTGCTTTGTGCCTGGTATCCAACACACCACCAGGGAATAGCAAGTGCACTAGAAGAACCTGTTGGGAAGTTAACATTGCACTAGATGTGCTACGGGGCTGTCTAGCAGTGATATACAAGTATGTCCAGACCAAAGAAGAACACTATTTCTGTGTTTACCAATGGCAGAAGACTGTTGCCTAATTTGATATTTGTCCACTACCTGCCCTACAGGTCTACTGCCTGCCTTATATATAAACTGCAGAAACTAAGAAGACCCACATAGTTACTTCCTGCTAAGGAGAAAAGAAAAACAAAAACAAAAACAAAAAGAGGCAGGACAGACTGCAAATTCATAAATTATTTCTTCTAAGAGGTGGGGTTTAAAGCTACAAATCATACCACAATTTACACCTAAGTCTCTCCAACTCCCTGATTTTTGGCAATCCAGTTTCAGCTTAGGAGAACCTCCCATTCTTGTAGTTACTGCCATCTCTGCAATCTAGACACACTGCATATTGTATAACTCTGAAGACACATTCCTCATCTTCTAACGCTGCATTAACCACTGTCTTACCATACCTTCAGCCCAGGCTATTTGTACATTGACAATTCCTGTGCTGCTGTTTCCCATATTACTGCTTACCACGTAGGTGACATAAGTGCCTATAAATCTTCTGGCTCACAGCCCCGTTGTTCCAGGAATTTTGTAAACAGACACAAAGAAGAGGGGGATGGATCTGGGGCACTATAGATGTGTCCTGAAAGTGCCTGCACACTTCAGGTGCTGATAACTACAATGAATGATGCCGCAGGAAAGTCTCCATACGTTCAGAGCAGAAAGATGGCAGAGATTAGAGACAATGAAAAGTGCCATACACAGCAGTTAATGCAACAATCCAGCACCTGGACTAAAATGGTTCATTACAGTGACCCTGAGTAAACAGCCCCCCAAGGGCACTTCAGTAGTTTTAGATGAAAACTGGTACGGTTTAGTTTATTTTAACTAGCTTTGAACATCACTTATATTACTCTGATATATAAATGTTCCTGTAACAGTGGTAGAAACATTTCTCCAAGGCCTTTTGGGCAGGTCTTCTTTCTGCTCTTCACAATCACTCCCTCTCCAATATGTACCTTCATTCATGCCTGTAATGTCCCACAGATTCACTTCTACCCAACTTACAAAATATTTCCAATTTTCTCTTATTTCTCCCAAGTCAGCCTTGTTCTTTTGGGGAGTGCATCACACACCCACAACCAAAGCCTTCGAAGCCCTTGAAGCTCTCTCATTACCTCACCGTTAGCTTTCTTTCTCTAGACACCAGGTGGAAAGTAGCACATGTGTACTTCTATTCTCTGTTTTCCATCAAGCTGATCTTTATTAAGCCAGGTACAAACTCCCCCCTGACTTGGGCAGTGTCAAATACAGAGGCTAATTTGCCTCTGTCTGTCCAACAGGTGTATCCAAGAATAAGGTGAAAAAGTGCTTCCCCTTTTTCTACCCCATGCAAAGGAGAAGAGCAATTCTCTCCCTGCACTTAAGGCAGTACAAAAAATGCTTTGATCATCAATTAGACCCATATCATTCCCAACAGATGAAGAACTATGTCTCATTATTGTAAGCTTGCCCAAGGGTAAGTTCCCAGTGTCCTTCCCACTTCCTCCCACCCACATATTTTACATATCACGGGTGATAGCTGGTACAGCCACAGCCTGCAAGCTTCTGTGGAGACCAACACCAAATGATTCATAGAAATTACAAATTAAAATCCTCTGCCTTGCCCTTCCCCCAGTCACTTCAGGATTACTGTCTGCCATACCAGCTTTAACACGCTACCTGCTCTGAAAGGACTCAAACAATAGGATTACCACTGCTAGGAGATGGCTCCAAGGCTCATGTTTAGAAATGTTTCCCTAAACTCAGCCTAAATTTTCCCTTTGCTCAGATAGCCTGTAACTTTAATAATATCGTCTTCATTCAGCCTAAACAATTTCTCCCTATCAACTCACCGTTTTCACTGTGAAAATGCTTGTAGGTGGTTATCTGATCTCCCCTTGAGACTTTCCTCTGCTGCAGCAAAAGTTCAGCTGTGTTCATCCCTCCTCATAAGCTGAGTCCCCTTGGGTCCTCATCAGGATGAGCAAGGGAGGATGAAGGTAATGGCTGGGCTGGGGAGAGAAGGAGCAAGTCTGACCTGCTTACCCAGGCTGGCACACACGTGCAGAGCTGCGGGAGTCGGTGTCACACACACAAAAGCCATTAAGAGAGACAGCAGGTCAGTCTGGCATTGCCCAGTGCCAACTTCTAAATGCCAGAGCATAGAGGCTTGGCACAGCCACTGCTCTCTGCAAGCCTGGCTTGTAGAGCCGGGCTGGAGCCACCATTCATTCCTGCCAGGATCTCGCCCTGCCCCCAGCATCTCGCTTGGACAAGTTTAGTGGGATGCGACAGGTCCTCCCTGCCAGAGACTGAAATATCCTCACCACCTGGAGGGTTTGGTACCACAGCTGTCACTCCATGCATGCCCCGTTTGAAACAAGCATTTCAAAGCTTATGAGGCATGCACCATTTCGCACTTCTGACTGTCACCTGGCCCATCTCAGAACCAGATCCAGGCTCAGAGCAAGATCATCCAAATCAAGGGACATGTTGCTGTGATGGGGTCCCTCCAAAAGCATTTCAACATGGTTGAAAGCAGCTTTGCCTCCTGAAGTGCAAGACTAGGATTAAACAGAATGCTGCACAGAGCAACACCAGTTTTGCCTGTTAAATAGAACTGAAACACTTTGGAAATCCATGGGGTAATCCTTTCTTCCAGTTTTCATTTCCAAGCAGGGATCAACAGCACATTAATAACATGAGGACAATAAAGACTGCAATTTCCAAAAGCTAGATATTTTAATACCTCCAAAACATTAATACCCATGAGAAACACACATTTAACTTCACATGGATGGTTTGGAGAGCACAGTCTTGGCATTTCTCATTAACTGATGTATTAATTTGAAGTTTTCTGTTCAACCTTAATCAACTCTGCATTCTGTGCATTGACATATTGAATTTTTCAAAATTTAAAAAATTAGGAGAATTTTTACTTCCAAGGGGGGAAGGACTTTCCCATTCCTCAGACTCTCTCATGCCCCTCACTCAGTACCTGTTCATTCCCTGCCTCATTTCCTTAAAGAGAAAACAGAGCAGGCATACAGAGACTGCACTGTCTTCTGAAGGCAGCTGCCAAACTCCACACCGGTGCCGAGATTCCCAATGGTTACTCAAAGTCTCACATCAAGACAATCTTGAATTATTTGGATACCAAATATAAACACTCTAAGAGCCAAAACACGAAGGTTTCTTAAAACATACCGTAAGTGGGAAAGAAATAGGATATATCTTTTTTAGGCCAAAAATGAGTGATCCTTTCTTCTACAATGCTGAGAATCCAAAAAAGGGCATCTGAATCAGAAGGAGACAGCCTCAAACTACACATGCACTTTGAACACAGTCATCCAGATTGCTACTAGTATCCCCAGATATAATACATAATAATGTATGACACGGGATGCAGCTTTAAAACATTAAACTGCCCATCCCTTAGGAAAGATTTTCATGGGTGCACATTTCAGTCTTGGAATCCGTGCAGCAAAGAGAAGCTAGAATAAAATATGCACTGTCTCTGCTCATCATGGCACTGCTATAGCAAATCTTAAACAGACCTAGAGCAGAGTGCCAGAGTTCACCAGGCCTGATCAGGCTCTCAAAAAGGCATTACAGACAGCAGAAATGGCAGAGAAGGTGACTCGATGTCTGAAACACCAAGATGTAATGGGGACAAAAGAGTCACTAAATGGAGGCAGCAGGGTGGAGACAGAGATGCATCCTGTGAGCTGGTCCAGGACAAAGCTGCAGTGCTACAGACATTGATGGGTCACATTTCACAAACTGTCAGCATCCCTCACGAGCCTCATGGCCTCTTGGTATACAGCATTTTAGAAAATGAGGTTTAGTCACCAAGGGACCCATGACGCCAGCCTTGGTCATAAAATGAGATAGGGAAGTGAAAGGGGCCAAGACATGGTTTTAGCATGGGCAAGGAGATATGCCACAGCCACTGAAGTCAAAAGGGGTCAAAAGCAGGCTTGATCAGAGCACTAGAAATGATGGATGAGTGCCCAGGAAACTTTGTTATGAGTCTTCTTCTTTATAACTGTCTTTCCCTTTTCCTCACTCTGATCCTTGGAAAAGGACTTTTATGTTCCTGTTATTGAAAAACTTGTTGAAAAACAAAACTAAACCAACCCAGGAAAAGTAACAAAGAAAACCAAATGTGTGACACCTGAAAGAGTGCCTTTCAAGACGTTTGGAATTGTACATTCCTGAACCCAGAAGCATTCTAAAAAACATTTTTAAAAACACCTTTAGAAATGCGTGATCCTTACCATAAATACTAAAGCCAGGATAAAGGGAGAATTGACAACCACGAATCAGAAATTTTTTTGGTGTGGTCTCATTTTTCTTCTCCTTTCTCTCTTTCTTCCCACCCAACACTCTCCCCTTTCCCTAACTTTTTGTCCCTGAGTTCAATGACCAATAAGGTCCCAGCCACCAAGCCGCTAGATACAATATGCTTTCACAGTACATTAGTGCTGTGCACCAGACCATGCTGTGCCTGCACTTGTATGACAGGTCAGGGACAATTCATCTTACTGAGACCTTCAATCAATAGTGTTCAGAAAGCTCTCCCAGCTGGAGGGACCCAGCCCAGCAGCTGCTGACCTCTCCCTCCACTCAGCACTTGATCATATTTATAGAGCTGCAATGACAGCAAGATACACAGACGAAGCAGTGTTTGAAACATGGCTCATCACTGGCTGTTGATGTTTGAGGAACAGGGATGACAACACCTAACCCAATGCAAGGAAATAGAGAACAGAGAAAAAATTGCACAAAATGGCATTCAGCTGAGCCAAATCTAATCTATTTTCTCCAGCCTCTCAAATTCATTCATGCTGGCTGCTTCAGCCACCTTTCCTGGTAGCTCACTTAGCTGTTCGTTCCTCCTCATGCCAGTGAATGCATACAAGGAGGTACCAGCCCATGTCTTCTCCCAGCCTAGCTCCACCACTGGCTTCCTCAGGGTGCAGCTCAGCCCCCTTGAGACACATCTCATATACATGAAAGTCACTATTTGTAGCAGGAAAAATAAAGCATTAGTTACAAGAATAAAAGAGAACAAGACAAGAATCAGACAATTGTCACAATAGTGAATACTCTGCCAGTAGGTAAAAATCAATACTATGGAGAAAGTGTAGCCATTAGTTACTTATGCTTTAAGGTCAGTTTATTTTTTTAAAACAGCATAAGAGGGCTTAGTATAAAAGCAAATCCAGAATTTCAATATTCCCCATCAAATTCCTTCAAGCTACAATGTATGTCCTACTCTACCATCCTTCTCAGCTTTCTCCATCCATCATTTATCTCTAATCCATTTTTTGTCCTTCATAGCTCCATTCCTCACTTTAAGCACTGTCATAGTTTTGGTTCATCCTTGGTACCTCTTAGCTCACTTGTATTCACAACTTTTGGTTTCTGATTTTAAATCTTGAAAGTATGGAGGGAACAAAACACAAGTGAAGTCTTGTTCTAATCCCTTATATCACCATTTAAAATCAATAAGCATTTTTAAAAGTATAAATGCCATTGTTTTCTTTCTCATCCTTTGCCTTATTCTCCTCATCAGAAAGATGGAGATGCATCTTCTCTGCTTCATAGAGTTAGAATGTTTAATTATTTATGGTATTTAAAGTACTTTTGGCTCTCAAGCGATAGAAGCTACAGGAGCTGAGATTATTATTATTGCTTTCCATTGCACTTACCCGAAGGCAGCAATGTCTTCTTGTGAGATCATACCCAACATTACTCACAGGATCTCAAGAGAGTGTATTAAAACCTGTATGTCCAAGATCTTCAGGACAATAAATCCTAGTTTAGTGAGGAGCAGAAAGGAGATGCTGTAATACCACAAACAGTTGGCAATTTCCAAGCTAATTCCCGATACTGAGTATCAACTTTGCCACATTGACTCAAATTGGACAATACTGCTGAGCAGTAGTATCTGATGAAACATGTTAGCAACTGCAGGTTTGTTAAACCTGTTCTCACAAAGATATCTAAACTCATGACATATTTTCACCTAGTCCAAAACATCTTCCTTGCTGGCAAGGAAGAGCAGGAGTAATGTGGAGCTTTGGAAAAGGAGGCAGAGCTGCAGCAGGCAGCCAACCTTCAGCATCTGGGGTGAAGCTGCAGCTCTTCTAAGCACCAGGACACATCCACCCGGCGATTTCAAATCAGACCTAGAAATCTCCTATTTCATCAAGAGATCTGCCCTGGGGGTCTGGCCCAGATCCAGGATGTCTGGTTGCAGCAGCTCCTGGGCAGTGGAAATGTAAACCCCAGCTCCAGCTCAATTCTCTTGCAGAGACTCAAAACAGGAGATCTCCTAACTGTGGGTCTCCAAAGTGGAGACCCTCATACCCTGGATTTAAATAGATCTAGGGAAAGTGGTCAGACCAGAATCACCAGGCTTTGCAGCATGGCCTAAAAGTCCTGGAAGCTCTGGTTCACTCCTAAAATAAAATCCTGGAGTTTGGAGAACCCAAGAGTCCTGGCTGGGACTATAGTGTCAGAGGTGCCAGAAATCTAGGATTCATAGAGAAGTCTTCAGATGTAATTCTAAGGGCCCATGAGTGAAAGTGGCCCACAGCTGCAAACCCTAGAAGCCCCGAGAGCCAGGGAAGGAAACTGTTAGCTTTGACGATTTCACCAGTTAGTCCCTCCTATTTGTACACGTGAACTTGCAGCTTCCCAATATCTGCAGGGAGAGGAAGTGGATTTTGGCATTAAGTTTGGGCCAAAACAAGAAGTTTCTACCTCTGAAGATGCCTCCCTGCTTGGAAAAGCTGCTTGCAGCCTGTAGCCCTGTGATTCTGTTGGACTTCACAAACTACACTGCACTGTGTCTGCTGAACACCTGAGTGAGACCTAGGGAGAACACAAGGGGTTTTGAGGAGTCCTGGAATCCACAAGTTATTTGTTGTCATTGACAAGTTTACAGAGAGCAACTGCTCTGCTTTCAGGGATTTTTCTATTGACCAGGGACAGCTGATGAAGGCTGGAGTAGTCCTAGAGTCAAGAGAAAAGATGCCCACACTGACTCAAATTCTTCTTCCAGTTCGCATCATTTTCTGGGTTACACTGCCATAGAGCAATGTTGAAAGACTAGTGTATTCCTACTGCAGAATTAAGTATAAGGTAAAATGGGGGGAGGGGGGTGTTTTTCACATGTACACACACTATGTATATA
The DNA here is from genome assembly GCF_000695815.1 of Acanthisitta chloris. Lineage (NCBI taxonomy): Eukaryota > Metazoa > Chordata > Aves > Passeriformes > Acanthisittidae > Acanthisitta > Acanthisitta chloris. Next base: position 21,451 of record NW_008693408.1, on the reverse strand, counting down.
TTTTTTTTATATGTAAACATATAGCCTTTGTTGTCGTTGTTTATTTTTATATATATATATTTTAAGGGTACACATGTACTCTATCTCATCTTGAACCAGCAGACAGGGCTGCACTTCTCCGAAGGAGGGAAGTAGGTGGGAAAAGCAGCCCCCTCCCCCTTTGCAGACCTGAAATGGCACCAGTTCCTAAATGCACTAAATCCATGTATTACTGAAAACAGGAAAATTCAAAAACAGTCCTAGGAAGGAAAAAGTAAAGGAGGAGACAACATCCAGGCTGCATCTCTTTTACATCTAAGCTGGTCCTTGTACAAAATCAGCTTCCAAGAGAGAAACCCAAACCTTGCTGCCACAGCAGGGATCAGCCCCCAGCATGGAGCAGCTGTTCTCCCTCCCAGGAGTTGTTTCTGGGGTGGAAGAAGATGCACCGCACAGCCAGGGAGGGAGGGTTTGGTGGTGGGACATCAAGGCTGTCCTCAGACTGCCCATCTTGAACTGCTGCAGTAGCACTGAGGTGCCAGTCCTGTCTTCTGAAGGGTTTTTGTACAACCCTGAGGTTATAGTGCCAAATAACCATCATGTTAAAGCAGTCAGTTAGCAACAGGTTGCAGTCTTTAGCTAGGTCTCACCCTCGTTTGTATATGCTAGTACCAATACTGGCATCCTGTACAGACAAATATTATATGCTGCAAATACCCATCCTTAAAATGATGCAGAGAAAGCAAACCCGATCGCCTGCATGAACTGCCTCTCCAAGTGCCTTAAGCACACCACTCGTCCCCCTGACACTTCCTGGGGCTACACTCACTTTGGAGTTTTCTTGTTTCTCCTACTCATCACAGCTTTGATTCTTCTTCAGGCCAGGTCCAAGCCACAGGGCTGAATTTCAGCCACATGGGGTCCCCTGTTTCAAATAAAATTTTTTAAAAGTATCAGCCGTTAGGCACTGTATTTGCTACCAGCAAAGCCTTTCTGACACAGCCCCTGCTTTGGTGTCCTGTCAAGCCAACACTATGACAAAAACCCATTTTGCACACGTTAGCACCTTTGTGAGGCACTGAATGCCATGGGAGGAGGTTCACGGTCTATAAACAGAGCATACACCCAGCGAGCAGCCTCTTGTTACACTCCTAATGGTATTTGTCTCAGGAAAGAAAGGAAAAAGCTGGGATAAACAAGACATGTATGCATTATCACCTAACTACATTGCCCAGTGTTGCTCTGGGATCTCTTTCCTCTTGTTTGTATTTTATCTTCAGAGCCTGCAAAGCTTCAGGGACTCTCCACCTCCCTGACCATATTCCTAGCACAGTCTTGTCACTGCTTTATCCAGAGGCCAGGGATACTTCAGCAAGACAAAAAGCAATACCCATTTATCATTCCTCCTTTCCTGATTAAAGAGATCAGAGAACTTAACAGATCACAGCTGAGCTCCTGGAGCTGAGGCAAATCAGTGGGTAAGCTGTGCAGCCCCTCCAGCTGATTCATTTACCCAGGCTGGCCTGACATGCAGCTAAGGGACCGTCCTCTCCAGATCCTTTTGCCTTACAGCTTCCCCCACCTCCCCTCAACTAAAATTTTTATGTATTTATACAAATCAATTGCCTGAAGGCATATATAAATAAAATAAAACCCAACCCAAATCAAAAAAAAACCACCACCTCAAACACACAATATCAGGTACCCAGACACAAGGGAAAGAAAAAGCACTCAGTGCACAAACTCCCTAAGGGAGGTGCTCAGGTTT